>NC_054842.1:11541505-11724005 GCF_018345385.1 Vulpes lagopus
TTCTCACCAGGCTTGGGGCAACACAGGGGCTCCTGAAGTGTACTGTGCTTTCGGAACCAAAGGCCCTTGTGGGAGGCAAAAATTCTAAAGTCCTTCTTTCAAGATGGCTGTCCCTTGGTTTAATCAGTCCAGTACTAACCTAGGTTCTGTCACAAAAAGGCTTGCAGTTGGATTTAAGGTTACTGATCATATGACTTTAAGACAGGGAGATTGTCTTGGATTAGGTGAGTGTAATCACACGGGCCCTTAAAGCAGAAGAGGAAGAGGAGGCTCTAAAGATGTGGAGCAAGGGGAGGACAGGTTCCAGGCATGAGAAGGCTTCAATGTGCTGTTGCTCTGAGATGTGGGGGGCACAGGCAAGGACCAAAAAGGGGCCCCTGAGACAAGGATGTTGTGACAAGGAACACAGGATTGCTAGGAGCCAAGACTGGCCCCCAGCGGACAGCCCAGCAAGGAAACAAGGATCTCATTCTTGGAAATGTAAGAAACAGATTTCAACCAACAACCCCACTAAGCTTGGCTACATGTTTTTCCCCAGAGCCCCAGGATGGAGCGCAGCCCTGCTGACATGTTGCCTGGGACCAACGAGCCCATTTCAGATTGCTAACCTATAAAACTGTCAGTAGGGGGGATCCCTGGGTGGCGCAGCGGTTTAGCGCCTGCCTTTGGCCCAGGGCACGATCCTGGAGACCTGGGATCCAATCCCACGTCAGGCTCCCGGTGCATGGAGCTTCTCCCTCTGCCTGTGTCTCTGCCTCTCTCTCTTTCTCTCTCTCTCTCTCTCTCTCTCTCTCTCTCTCTGTGACTATCATAAATTAAAAAAAAAAAAAAACCAAAAAACTGTCAGTAGGTACATAGATGTCCTTTCAAGCCATCAAATTTGTGGCAGTTTGTTGCAGCAGCAGTAGAAGACTGCTACAGTCCTGATGAACAGTTTGTCCCTTTTTGAAACTTTTGCTGTTCTTGGACCTGTTTGTTTAGAATTGCTAAACTATGGCAGTTAAGTCTCAGTCCCCAGGTGTATTGGATGCCTCTGCCCAGAAAAGGGAAGCCATAAAAGCTCAGGCACCTGGCTGGCCATGGAGGGAGTCACCCCGCACTGGCTTCTTGTCGCTTGTGGGTCCATCAACCTGGAGCTCTGTTCAGGTTTTCTCCCAGCAACCTCTGAGTTTGTCCTGGTGGAAGCTCCTTTTTTTTTTTTTTTTTTTTTTGGCTTTGTGCAGTAGGTTATTTGTGTCTGCAGAGGGCATCTGTGTCTGTACAGTAACACTTGGCTTTTCTGGCAGAGGTCAGCTATATGTGGGTGATGGAGAAGGGTTCAGGTGGATGATATGGGGTTGGGGGAGTTGGGAGGAAAAGGCTGATGAGGCCATAGAAGCCTTCCCATAACTTCCTGCGCTTTGGGGAATCCTCATGTGGCCTAGCTGCGAGGGACTATCTGGTTCATGCTCGCTCAGGTTTTTTCCCTTATCCAGATGAGGCATCTGGGTGCCAGAGAGGCAACACCACTGCCTCAGTGTCACACAGCTCTCTGGATTTTAGTTCAGGTCCCCCAAAATTACGTGCTGGAGGGGCATGGACTTGCACATGTGTACTTTGTCAGCAACAAACTGGAGTGGCCTGTCGCATCCTCTGATAACCTGGGGGGCTGGGTTGTTGACCACAGTTAAGAGGAAGAGGGAGGCAGGGGAACCTTGGGCAAGGGCCTGGGGCCCTGGGCCAGAGAATTCTCTCAGCTCAAATGGAGAGCCGCCTCTGTGTGTGTACTTTCTCCTACTTCTTTTCCTGGCACCTCTTTTGCTGGAAAATTGACCAGGTTGCAGATTTCTCACTCCTCTGCTGAGAAAAATCCCTCCTTCCCAAAGTCTCCACAAGCAGAATTCAGGCAGTGAAACAGAGGCGCTTTCATTGCTCAGGACCATCCACTCTCACTTTGCTTAAGCCCTGTTTGTTTCTTCTGCCTGAAAGAGGCCTTTTGCTTGGTGTGCCAGGGTTTGCTGGAGCCAGAGAGCACCCAGGGCTGTGGCTGTTTTGTTCCTGAACCCCGTGGAGCCTCAGAAATGCCTGCGTCCGGTAGTCGGAGGGGAAGGCAAGAGACTAGGTGTCAGGAATTGTGTTCATGTTGGGTTTCCATTGCTTGTCTCAATTAAGACCTGGATTACTAGCTCTGTGACCTTTGGAAAGTTGCTGAACCTCTCTGAGCATTCTTTTCCTTAACTGTAAAATGGGGCTGGTAACAGTACCCCAGCAAGGAGACAGAGGTGGTGCTGGGTGGTTAGAGCTTCCAAAGTGCTCTAGACACAGGGCCTGGCACACACTACCAGCCCTTAATAAAAGTTGATATTGTTGGAACACCTGGGTGGCTCAGTCATTTAAGCATCTGCCTTCAGCTCAAGTCATGATCTTGAGGTCCTGTGATCAAGCCCTGCATCAGGCTCCCTGTTCAGTGGGAGTCAGCTTCTCCCTCCCACCAGCCCCTGCATGCTTTCTCTTGAGTGCTCTCTCTCACAAATAAAATCTTTAAAAAAGTCGATATTGTTAAGATTTTATGCATTGCCTTACAGAATACTGGTGTTCAAATTGTGCACATGTAGGAACATTCTAAGGATCACTTCTACACAGTAAACAAATAATTTAGGGGGGCAGTTTGAGAGTTTGTAAAACTGGAGGGTTTGCTCTGTGCTTAGCATGGTGCTGGGTACTTGGATCCACGTCTATAATCTGTTTAACAATCTGAGAGGTGTGGATATTATTGCCTCAGAGAGGTGGAATCTGAGGTTCTGAGACCTACGGGAACTCATCTCTCCTTTTCCCCCACATGATGCTTTGGGGTGGTTGGGGTCCCATGCTGGGTGGCCTCCTCTGCAGTGGCTGCTTCCCTCCTGAGTCTGATTAGATGCCTGGCCCTAATTATTTCTGATCGTTGAGGTCTTAGAGATCCAGACTTACCAGCAGAATACTGCATTATGAGTAAAAATGCTGCGAAACAACTGTCCTAGGAAAACTGATTTTGAAATGTTAGGGTGTCTCTCCCAGCATGATTCACCTGGCTGTGCCTTGAGGAAGGAGAGAAGAGTCGTCACCCCTCCCCCACCATCCCCTAAGTCTCCCTAGAGGGCTGTGCTGTGACTTTCTTCAAGCTAGAAACTGGGTGAGGGACATGCAAGCCAGCTTTTGAGTGGTTTATAAATGAGGCTTCCTGATTCCTGAATTGTTGTTTGTGGGTCATCTTACACGAAATCGCATTTGGTGTGTATTGGTGAGTAATGGAAAGGATGCGGTGAGGTTCATTTGGAGCCATTTGGAGAGCCCACGGAGTGTGGTCCTTATCCCGGGAACACCTCAGGAGAGTGCTTCCGAAGGTTTTCTGTTGATTTGTTAGTCCTCTCCAGGTTAGCATCTGGAGTTGTAACTTGGGAGTTCAGGCCCTTTGGTTCCTATTTGATCACAGAACTATACCTTCAGAGCTTTAGCAGATCCTCAGCATCATTTGGGCCAAATCCCTTGTTGTTCACTCGTTATTATTTATTGTTTATTCTGTGAATATTTACTTAGTACTCAGCAGGTGCCAGGACCAGCCCGTGCTTTCAAATGCTCACAATATGTGGGAGACATGTGTCTGGGACAAATGATGACAAAGGCATGGACGTTGTGTCAGATACAGGGAGGCTTTTCCCAAAGTGCACTCTATTCGGTAAATGGCGTGCAAGTAGGTATCATGTGGAGAAAGGTTTCACGGTGAAAGAGGATCGGAAAGGGTGGCATGTGAGTGTTACAGTAGAATCTGATTATTTTTGAGAATGTTAGATGTACCTGGCACGGAGGTGTGTGTCTTATGCAGATTATCTCATCTTACAGCATTCAGTAGTTTGGGTTGGCTGTAATTATAACTGTTTCTGTACTGATAGAAGTTCTAGATTGTTTTTTATTTGATTTTATTGATTAATTTAAAGATTGTATTGAGAGAGAGCAGAGCTAGAGAGCATGTGTGTATGTGTGGGGGAAGGGCAGAGGGAGAGGGGAAGCAGACGTGCACCTGAGCAGGGGACCTGACACAGGGCTCCATCAGGGGACCCTGGGATCATCACCTGAGCCAAAGGTAGATGCTTAGCTGACTGAGTCACCCAGGTGCCCAGTTCATGGGCTGGAGATTGGTCTCTTCATTTCAAGGAGGGCTTGTGAATACAGTGGAATATTATTCAGCCTTTAAAAAGAATGGAATTCTGACATACGCTACAACATGGATAAACCTTAAGGATATTCTGCTAAGTGACAGAAGCCAGTTTCAAAAAGACAAAGTATGGTTCCACTCACAGGAGGCACTTCGAGTAGTGCATTCATAGGATAATAGAAGGTAGATGGCTGTTGCCAGGTTTTGGCAGGAGGGAGAGAATGGGGGTCATTTAATGGATGCAGAGTTTCAGTTCTGCAAGAGGAAAAGTATTCTGGAGATTGGTTGCACAACAACACAAATGTACTTGGCACTACTGAACTTTACACTTAAAAAATGATTAAGAGGGTACATTTTATGTTTTGTGGGTTTTTGTTGTTGTTGTTGTTGTTTTTGTTTTACCACGACAAAACAAAAATATGCCCAAAGGAAGTCATACAGTGCGAATTAAAAATCACAGATTACGGGATATGATGTACCTCAAGTGCAGTGTGCATAGGAATGCACCTGCTTGTATCTTTAATTATTTTCATTGGGGTTTGAGATGAGAAAATAAATTGGAGTAGTTCTGTTTTACCTAAAAAGAGAGGTCTCTCAAGCTTCTGAAGGCTTTGCCAGTTGCAGCAAATAATAAGTGTACTTTGTACTTCAAAATAGTTGCTTGTGTTCCCTTTTGAGGCTTGAATGAGCATTTGCTGATGTGTCCAGAATACGTTTTTTTTAGAAAGTGCTTATACTTGAGCTATTAGTTTGTGTGGTTTCTTTAAAAAAAGATTTTATTTATTTGAGAGAGAGAGAGAAACAGAGAGCACGAGCAGAGGGAGGGGCAGAAGGAGACAGAGAAGCAGACTCCCCGTTGAGCAAGGAATCAGATGTGGGGCTCAATTCAGGACCCTGAGATCATGACCTGAGTCAAAGGCAGAGACTTAACTGACTGAGCCACCCTGGCACCATTGAGCTATTTGTTTTATAACAGTATACTTCTGGGTTGAGTGTATGACTACTGTAAATTGAAGCAAAGGCGCCAGGAGGCAGGACAGTAGCAATTTAGGGCTTGCCATCAGGATTTAGGCCAATTCCCTCACCTTATGGACTGTGAAAGCAAAAGTTGTAGAATCCATGGTTGCAGTCCTCTTTAAGAACTCTGTATATTTAAAAAAAAAAAAAAAGAAATCTGTGTATTTAAGACTGCTTATTTAAAAAAATATATCGATTTGAACAAAATTTTTCTAGCTTTCAGTAGAATGGTGGCATTTTGCAAAGGGACAAAGTATTTCAAACTTCTCTGTTAGGATCCTAAAGAATGCATCTGAGTGTAGATTACGGAAGATTTGAGTGAAGGTTCAGTCTGTTAACGTGTTTAAAACTTTTCGAAGGCCATGTTCATTATTTCTCTGGGTAGAGCAGTTTCCAATGATGATAAATTCATAGCAGCTCGGAAACTTCTCATGGCTGCATGGTTGCCTTCTCTGTGGTACAGCTTTAATTGACTCTCTGCTCTCTCTAGCACATTGGGTTGTTCTTGCATTTCATGATGATAAACATCCTTGGCCCACGTCCACCCAAGCCAGAGGGCCACATATGTTTAACCAGGCTGCCCTTCTGAATTTATTACCACCCCTCCCACCCCAAGTAATGCATACAACTATGAGTTTCTTAAAACTTTGCCAAGTTGAACCTTGTTATAATTTTTAAATCTTTGTCAGTCTGATAGATTTTTTTTTTTTTTTTTGGATCACTGTTAAGTTTCCTTAACATGTTTGGTGTGTGTGTGTGTGTGTGTTTGTATATTTCTTTTTTGGGGACTGGAGAATCTTTATATCCTTTGACCATTTTTCCTTTTGAGCTATTTGCTTCAGGTTTTTTGTTTTTTGTTTTTTTAAGATTTTTTTTAAAAAATTGAGAGAGGCAATGAGCAGGGGGAGGGACAGAAGGGAAGAGGGAAGCAGACTCCCCATGAAGTGGGGAGCCCAACTGTGGGGCTCAATTCCAGACCCTGGGATCATGACCTGAGATGAAGGCAGACGCTTAACTGACTGAGCCTCCCAGGTGCCCCTTGCTTCAGGTTTGTGAATCATGTGCGTTATTTAGACATTAATTCTACATGTCCCTGGTTTAATTTCACTGCCATTCTTGCTATAGCAGTCCTTCCTCACCTTCAAGTTTTTTCCATTGATCTGTTCATTAGTGAGAGCTATAAGGTTGTGGTCAGCATACTTGGCTGGAGCTTCCCCAGGATTATCCAGGGTCCAATCTTTAAGTTCTTAAATATTGGACAGTGTCTTTCTGTTGTCTTTGTATAGAACAGTAGCTTAATTGATTCATTGGTCATTTCTGGAGGTCTCTGGTCTGTCTCCTCAGGCCTCTGCTGCCCACAATGTTTTTGGGGTTCTGCTTGGGAATTCCAGGCTTTTTCTTATCAGGTTGCTTATCCATTTGTATTTGAGGTTTTTTTTTTTTAAAGAGATCTTATTTATTTATTTATTCATGATAGACAGAGAGAGAGAGAGGCAGAGACACAGGCAGAGGGAGAAGCAGGCTCCATGCAGGGAGCCCGATGTGGGACTCGAACCCGGGACTCCAGGATCACGCCCTGGGTCGAAGGCAGGTGCTAAACCGCTGAGCCACCAGGGATCCCCATCTGTTTGTATTTGAATTACTGACTAGATGTTACAGTCTTACCTCTGGTTGCCTTTCACTTTTCACCAGGGATATATACAGGTTCTCCCCTTCTTCCCACTTTATATTTGTGTGTTCGTTTTAATGAGAGCTGAATTCATTTATATCTAATAGGAACTCTTGGTGTATTGTGGTACATATGGAGGGAAAAGGTCACAGGCCTAGGATTGTAGTTATATGTCAGAACTGACTGTACTTTGTTGGGTAAAGTGTTAACTTTCCCATGTTTTTGTTTTCTTTCTTAAAACAAACTCTGGGTGTTTAACACTGGAGCAGTAATTCTCAAACTTTCTTGGTCTCAGGACCCATTAAAAATTATTGAGAATCCCAAAGAGGCTATGTTCATAGGTGTCACACTGATTCACATATGTTGTGCTAGAAATCAAAACAAAAATTTAAGCCACAAGGATACAGAAATACAGATTCCACTATTAAGCCTTCAGAGCAAGGTGTCACCACACATTGTGTGGTCTCTAGAAAACTCCACTATGCTTAGAAAGTCATTCTGACACTTCATACTGGTCTCAGGGAACCCCATGATTCTCAGATCACACTTTGAGAACTGTTGTGCTAAAGTATGTCCGCAAATTATTGCGGTTTCCTTTATCAAAACTGAAGAATTTGATTGGAAATACCTTGACTTGAAGGAAACGCTTTTCAGAATTTGTGGTCTGAACCCTCATCATCTCAGGGCCCATTTTTATTGTCCTTTTTAGAGAGGTGCTACTAACTTACTCTTCTCTGGATTGTCCCATAGATTCCCTGTAAGAAGCCCTTGCTGGTGTGCCAGACCAACCAGGGGCTGTCCACCCGACTGCCCCAGACTCCGGCAACGGGGCCCCCGATGGCAGTGGGCACCTCCCCGTGAAACCTGCCAAGCTGGACGCCACAGCTCCGAACGACGACACTTTGGCCAACTCTGTGCCCCCTTTGGAGGCGTGCAACCATGCAGTCCTAGCCTGCAGCCCGGGCATCCCTGAGGAGCACTATGTAAGCGAGGCTGTGGAAGATGCTCCCAGCTGCAAAGGGTACCGGGATGCCTGCACCATCACCGGTAAGGGGAGCCCTTTCCTGTGGGGCGGGGGGAGGCCGTGGCCACAGCAGTGTGTCTGGGTGAGGTGTGAATGGCTACGGGGGGAAATGTCTGAGCACAAAGAGCCTGAGCTTTGGGATTTTGAGACCTGCCATCCAGAACCAACATAAGGTGAAGACAAGCCTTTAGTGATGCTCAGTGTAGTTTGGTGCCTCCTCCTCTCGCTGAAGCTCAGTTTCTGATTCATGCATACAGACAGATGTGGTGGAAATCACACATGGCTGCGTTGTGGGCTGCAAACTTGGGGAACTGTTTGCAGGGCCCTTCGTGGACTGCCAAGACTTGCACAGACATGGCTTCTTAGAGATGCCTGCACCAGTCACACCTTCCTCATGTCCCAGGAGCAGAGTTAATCATACTAGAGCTCTTGCTTGTTCTTTTCCCCCCAGCCCTGAGGGATCATCATTGAGACAAGTGCTTGGAGCCAGTGCACTCAAGGGCTCTGAGCAGACATGATGTGGGCTGGTGTGAGCAGAAGCAGCAAGGAGTGCTGTTAGAGTTACATCCAGATGCATTCCTCTCAAAGTTTGCCCCAGTTGTTGTCTTGTCTGCAGCATTTACTTTTCTCCTCCTGTTTGAAATAATGCCCAGTGACAGCTTAAAATGTGCAGATTCCAGCAGCTTTGTATTGTTCTGTTTCACAGATAAACATTGAGGACCTCCTGTGTGTCAAGAGTGTCCTAAGTGCAGAGGGGCACCCAGGTGGCCCAGGATCCCAGTCTGGGTGCCCAGCCCTTGTGCTGAGCTCCAGCCCCATGAATGGCCCTCTATCTGCTCGTGCACGGAATCCCACACCTGCTTGCCTGCCCACTTCCAGAAGGAGACATTTCCTACGTCTCCTCTCCCTCTACTTTATCTGTTTCCTTTTGCTCGTGGGTCTCTCGTGTTAGCACAGAAACAAACTGTGACCTCTCCCTTTGTTAAAAGATTCATTGGTGGCCCCCACAGCCAGTCTCTGCTCCTCTGTGTACACACTGCATTTTCTTTTCTGTTCTCACCTGCATCCAGTGTGAGCAGGCTGCGACCCCATCACGCCCCCAGCCCTGAGGGCCTTGTCCGGTGTAGGGGTCAGTCCTTAGCCTTCATCTTCTTGGCTTTTCAGCAGGAGTTGACACTGCTGACCACTCTCTTCTCCTGGAAGATCTCTCTTGGCTTCGAGTCCCCATTCTCCCATTCTCTGACTTTTCTGGCTGCTGCTCTCCCCAAGCCTGAGAATGTTGCGGGGTCTTGGGCTCAGTCCTTCCAGCCCCTCACTCTCTCATAAACACCCAGGCCTCGGGTGATCTTCCCCAGTCTCTAGGATTTAAAATCTGCCGTATGCTGACCACTGTCTAGCTTCTGTCCTTAGACTAAACCTCTCCCCTGGAGGCCAGACATGTTGGTCTGACTCCACGTACATCTTCCCTGGGATGCCTCTGGGCATCTCAGACTGAAACAGCCAACAAGGAACTGATGTGCACCTCTTCCTGCTTTTCCTGTGGTCTGTCCTGTCTTTAGAGACAGTACTTCTATCCTTCAGTCTCCCAGGCCAAACCCCTTGGAGGCATTCATGACCCCTGTGTTTCTTTCACACCCTGGTTTACTGGAAAGTCTGTTGGCTCTGTTTTCAGTGTGTCCAGAGTTTTATGGTTTCTTACCAGCCCCATGGCATCTACCCTGTTCCACGCCACCAAAGAGGCTTTTTAAACAGTCAGGTGATTTAACTCTTCTGCTCCAAACCTCCAGTGGACTCTTACCTGACCATGGCCTGTGGTGGTTTAAGTGACAGGGCTTTCCCACCCCTCTGGCTATCTCATCTGTGCCCACTCCACCCCAGACACTTTGGCCTCCTTGCTAATCCTTGGACTCACCAGGAATGTGCTGCCTCAGGGCCTTTGTTCTTGCTGCTGCCCAGCACCTGGATCGCCTACCCCCCAACCCCTACTCCGCCCCATGTCCTCGTGATTCCCTCTTCACTTTCTCCAGATGGCATTACATTAGAGGCCTTTTTGTGAACTCCCTGAATAGAGAGTGGTCCACCATTTCCTTTCTCTTTCTCCCTTTCCTGCCATATTTTCCTCCCCAGACTTAGACATGAGCTACTATGTGTTTTGAGGACAAGGACTTTGTGCAGCCCTGTATCCCAATGACTGAAATAGCACCTCATGTGGCCAGTGCTTGGCAAGTGGGGTCTATTACTCCCTTTTTTACTGGTAAAGAGAGTAAATCATGAGAGGTTCGGCATCCTGCCCGAGCTTCCTGAGCTCTGAGGGGTGATATTTGTATGTAGGTCATGATCCCAGGACGGGAGTTCTTAGCACCCCCAGAATACAGTCCACTGGGATGGACAGATGAGCGAAGGAAAATTGACAATGTGCCATGGTTGGCACAGTGTTAAGCATGGTCACATGAGAGCACACTAAGGGTGCGAGTCTCGGAGGGAAAAGTTTGGGGGAGGACCGAGAGGGCTTCCTGGAGGAGGCAGAGTCCCAGCTCTGTTCTCATTTGCCCAAGCATGGGAACTAACCCTGGGGCTTCCAGTGGCATCTGTGCCAGTGAAATCCAGGAAACATGCAGCCTGTTGAAGTAGTTTCACTTTCTCCAAACGTGACAAACAAGGACAAAGAAATGGTAGAATGTGGTGCTGAAACTTCAAACCCCACAGGGCGTGGTGCCTGGAGGCTGTTTGCTGGACATCAGTGGGAGGACAGCTGAGAAGCAGAGCTCAGCGCCATCCCGTTTGGCAGTGGCTTAGTAAACAGGAGTGTAAGCATCAGGCCCCGTTACACATTGAGGGTGCTGGGTGGCCAGATGATGCAGGACAGTCTCAGGTTAAAGGTTTTCTAGATGGTCACTGAGAGGAGGACACAGAGTGAAAAATATTCTCAGAGAGCCCTGGAGTGTCCCCAAGAATGCACATTTGGCTCCAGGGGCCCTGCCAAGTGTAGTCCTGGGAGCCCACTTGGCCTCAGGCCTCTGATAAATATCCCCCGCCCCCGGTTCCCAGTGAGCAGCGAGATGAACAGCAGACTTTTTTGTTCCTCTTTAATTTTTAGGCAAAGCCAAATGCCCAGCACAAAGCCCTGCTCCCCTGCTCCTCCCCCACCCCTTCGCTTAGGGATATCACATTTTGGGGTGCGTCATTTTCTCTTTGGGGTGGCTTAACAAGATGAGCCGATAGGGTGCCCAGGCTGCCCGGAGTTACGTAACCCATTGTGCTTCCAGGGCAGCTCGCAATCTTAGGATTTGCCCCAACAGGCAAACCCACAAAGCTGCTGAGGAAGGCGCAGGCGGGTGGCTGTGCCGAGGTCCTGCCCCATCTGGGTTCTCATGGAGAATCCCTTTTCTCTCTGACTTGCCTTTTGGAGTCGATTTGTGTACATGGCCTTGGTACTTCAGTTCGGGCAGCCTGTCAGGGCCCAGCCTCTGCCAGGACTCTGCCAAGGCAGGCTCGTTCAGACAAACTCATGTGGTAAGTTTTCTGCTGTTTGTTTTGTTTGTGGTGTGGCCGGAAAGCAGAAGAGACCACAGGAGAAGTGGTGTCTCTCCTGCTCTGTTCTGCTTGGCAGATCGCCCTTGGCCATGTGGTGGGGAAATTGCAATATTGAATCATTGAAGGGCAGAGCCGAGGGTCCTTGGGGCCTGCTCCCGCCTATCCCCTCATCCCAGCTCAGTGGGGGCAGCACCAGGGGGCCGTGAGGAGCAGCTGGGCCTGGGCCTCTCAGACTTCCACCACCTTCCCTTTTGGGGTGCTTTGCAGCAGCTAAATGGGGAGGGTCTCCAAGCCCCCCTCTGGCCTCTCCAGCTCTTCAGTTTGTCCTAATCCCGTGTCTTCATCCTGGTTATCAGCACCTCACCTGGCATTTGGGTCAGCGAGGACTTTTTTGAAAGGTGAAGAACAGAGTTAATGTCTCTCTTCTTCTTCCTCCCTTTCCTGCCTTTACTTTTTTTTTTTTTCATTCCTTTTACTAAATGTGCTTGGCCCCGTACCTCTGATCCACACCTCAGTGCTGGAGAGCTTGCAAATCAGTTCTGCTCTGGCTTGTCTCCCCTGCTGCAAGGGCTGATCAGAGTCTGATGGTGGATGAGCGTCTGGTGTCTGTCCTGTGTTGTACGTGCTGTGACCAAGAGCTGTCTGGGCCCAAACCCAGTAAACTCCTGAGACGGAAGCCCCTCTTGGCCTGTTGAAGTGGTTCAGTGTTTGGGACATATGAATTTGGACAAGAGTTTGGGCTGTGACTGTATGTTGGGGGGCTATGTAAAGCTTCTTCAGGAGTGTTCCATGATTCTGTTCAACCAGTAGCTACTGGAGGCTAGCCTTTTGCGGGGCTCCAACATGAGAACTGGCTCTGGCCCAGGGCACTGGAGGCGGGCGAAGGTGTAGATGGCCAGCGGTGGCCCTACAAGAATTGCTCCCACTCTGCTTTGGGAGCAGCCCTGCAGGGGCATCCTCCCCATCACAGGGCCTCCGTTTAGGATTTGTTCCTTTTCTATCACTAGCCTAAACTATCGGACTTGATGGCTTATCCTCTGAAAACATGCTCAAAGAAAATATTATGGATGTCTTTTCTGAATTAAGTTTGATGTCTTGCTTATCAGTTCTTGTCTAGCATAAAATTCCTCATATGTTTTCTATTGAAAAGTTATAACTTCAGTGGTGCTTGGCTGAATGAAACAGAAAAGAATGGAGAGTGAAATCCCTTCTTTCATGGGGTGAGAAAATGTGAACTAGAATCTAGGGAATCACACATGTTTTCTAAACTCATAACTTGGAAAGATTCTTTGCTGCTTCTTTGTAAAATCTGCTCGGTGTAACAGTTGGTTTTCACACATGGAATGCAGGAGGAGGGCCTCATGTTGATTTCTAGAGCTAACATTTAATCTTCAGCAAAACATGCAAACATTCACATCTGTCTTTTAAATGTGCCATGTGAATGATTGTGGAGGCCCCCAACTGATCCTCCTAACCCCCCTCCGTCCCTCATCATTAGAGGGACACAGTCTTTGACATACATTATAAAATTTAGGTAAAATATATTCAAAAATAGTAAATTATATTTAAAAAATTAAAAAGCAGTCTTATTTTAAAGTATTAATCAGGCATGCTTTTCAGAGGCTTCAGAACATTGATCCCATCTGCAAGTAGCATTCCTCATGGCATCCCTTCAGATGCTACGTTTTCCTAGTGGACTTACATTAACTTGATTTGCAGGTGTCAGAGTGAGGGTTGCTTTCTACAGGCTTTGTCAAGGTGCTCTTTTTTTGATGGGACCAGACCAGGGCTCAAGGGTCCTTGCTAACTAAGGGGCCAGGTGTGGGCCTCTGGCCTCAGGACCTTGGATTCCCCTTTGGCCAGGGTCTACTGGCTTGCCAGGGCCTCAGCAAGAGACGGTGCAAGATGTGTTACTGGGCTCAGATGTTCCCCTATCTATGCTTACAGTCATGACTCTGGGAATTGTGGCCTGGAGAAACTTGTCTGTGTTCTCTGAGCCCCAATCTGGTGTGAATATTGACAGATTTGAGCCCCTCACATTGAAACTATCATGAACTGGAACTTTAAAGCTGTAATTAGACCTGGAATAAATCAAATTTCATAAATCATGTATTAGTCAGGGCTCTCCAGAGAAACAGTACTAACAGGATATGCATATAAAAAGCGGTTTATTATGAAGAATTGACTCACAGGATTATGGAGGATGACAAGTCCCAAGGTCTGCAGTCAGCAAAATGAAGACCCAGGAGAGCCTGTGGTGCAGCTCCAGGCCAAATACCGACAGCTTGCAACTTAGGGAGAGCCAGTGTTTCAGTTTGAGTCCAAAGGCAGGAAAAAGTTGATGTCAGCTCCAAGGCAGTCAGGTGGGAGGAATTTTCTTACTCTAGGGAGGATGGTTTCTCTGATTCTAGCCTTCACCAGATTGGATAAGGCCCACCCACTTAAGGAGGGCAGTCTGCTTTACTCTGTCTACTGATCTAAATGTTAATCTCTTCCAAAAATACTCTCACAGAAACACCCAGAATAATGTTTGTCCAAATACCTGGGCATCCTGGGTGGCTCAGTGGATTAAGCATCTGCCTTCGGCTCAGGTCATGATCCCAGGGTCATGGGGATTGAGCCCCACGTTAGGCTCTCTGCTCAGAGGGAGTCTGCCTCTCCCTCTGCTTGCTGTTTCCCCCTGTTTGTACTCTCTGTCTCTGTCAAATAAATAAATAAAACTTAAAAAAAAAAACAAACCACCTGGGCATCCCATGGCTCGGTCAAGTTGACAGTTAGCCATCACAAATGCTAACGCAGGCTGACACTGAGTAGTTGCTCTGTGCCTGGCAGGCTTCCAAGCACTGCTGTGGAAACCCATTTTGTCTTCAGCACAACCCTGCTGGTGGGGGAGGGGGCACTTATCATCCACACCTTTAAGGAGGTGCAGAGTTGTCCTCTCATGTGAAATAGGGGTCCTTGGGGCTTGACCCAGTCATGTAGTTTGCTGAACCTATTTCAATGAACTTCCTCCATTGTGAAATTTTTAAAAAATAATTTGATTTAATTTGGGTTTCAAATTATAAAAAGAATACATGCAAATGGTAACACGCAGATTGTACCAAAGCATAGCAGTGTAGAATAACAGTTACTCTGCCGTCTATATAGTTTAATGTTTTTTAAAAAAATCATTCTAAGTTTTTTTTCCTAAATTTTGGGACCATACCCTCTACCCTGATACGCATTTTTAAAAAGTTGACAGTACTACTTGTGAATGTTTCATTAAGTACATATAATATTGCCTTATTCTTTACAATAGCCTCAGGGGCTCCTGGGTGGCTCAGTTGGTTAAGCATCTGCCTTTGGCTTAGGTCATGATTTCAGGGTCCCAGAGTTGAGCCCTGCATTAGGCTTTCTGCTCAGTGTGGAGTCTGCTTCTCCCCTTCTCTCCACCCCTGCCCCCACTCATGCTGTCTCTCAAATAAATAAAATCTTAAAAAACAATAGCTACAAAATGTCCTATTGCTTATCATTATCATTTTTTTAATCCAGCAGTTATCAGGTGTAATGTTCCTTTTATAACATACTTTTTAATTCCACCTTTATAAACTGCAAATGAATAGACCACTAAGCCTTCTAAAGACAATTTTAAAAGAACCAGTGTAATGCCTTACTGTAAACAAGAAGCTGAACAAACTGCTGTAACCTGGATTTCAGCTGGGACTGCGTGCACATGGCCGCCTCAGGGTGCATGACGAGCAGTCAGGTCTGGCCCCTGCAGGTAGAATCAGCATGAAGGTGCACCTGCCAAGGCAGCTGACTGTGTACTGGACAGTTAAGATCCAAGTGAGAGCCACTCTTTGGGGCAGACCCCTTCTGTTTGGAGCCTTAAAATTATTTCCAGGGTTTACACTTTAACAGTGCTCCAAGGAACATTCTTGCATGTGTATCTTTTGGGTCACTTATCTACGTGTCTGTAAGGTAACAGGGAGTGTGCATATAGGGTTTAGTCTAATCACGACACTGCCCTCCAGAGAGCCTGTACACGTTAAGGGCCTAGCGTGAGTGTGAGGGAGTGGCCGTTTTTTGTCAGCTCTGGGCATTATCAACCCTTTTCATCTCCATTAATCAGATGGTCATTAAAAAGGGTACTTCATTTTATTTTGTATCTTTTTCATTATGAATAAATGCACCTCTTTCCTGTTGTATTTTATTTTCTGCAAACAGTTTGGGTTTTCTTTTGTCTTTGGTCACTTTTTCTAATTGGTTGTTGACCTTTAAGAGGTATAATTGAGTTTCTATTGTGTGTATAGAGGATAGGGCAGTGTGCCAAGTTGAGATTCTTTTACACTTAAGAGGAAAAATATCTTAAAAATAGTAACAGGAATTACTATTTAACTGCTATTACTATTTATTTGATATTCATAGGAGAAGCAGAGGGTGATAAAAGATTGTATAAAGGGGATTTCTGAAGTGGCATTTCCAAGAAGTTTTCTATGGGAAAGCAGTATTTAAAAAGAAGTTTGTAGGAGTTAGCAGGGTGGGGATGGGGGAAGAGCATTCTCAGTAGTGAAGACAGCATGAGCAAAGGTCCTGTGGTGGGAAGATTATGGATAGCTAGCAATGATAGAGCACTTACTATGTACTAGACATTATTTGAAGTAGAATATCCTTTTATATCCACCTGAATTTAAGTCTCATGTATTACTTATGCACCATACTTCCCCAAACCTTGGCCATTTAGAACAGCAAACATTTATAGTCTCACATATTTCTGTGGATTGAGAATTTAGGAGTAGCTTAGCTTGGTGGTTTCTAGCTCAGGATCTCTCAGGATGATGCCAAAGGCTGCAGGGGATATCACCATTCCCAGATTTTTGTTTTTAAGATTTTATCTATTTATTCATGAGAGATACACAGAGAGAGGCAGAGACACAGGCAGAGGGAGAAGCAGGCTCCATGTAGGGAGCCCGATGTAGGACTTGATCCTAGGACCCCAAGATCACACCCTGAGCCAAGGGCAGACGCTCAGCTACTGAGCCACCCATGTGTCCTGATGTTCCCAGATATTTGAACTACTATGGAATGAATACACTTGGCAGGAGAATTTCTGGAGTTGAAATTTTAGTCTTGATGGATGTTGCCAGAGAGGTCGTATTTTTGTATTATTCAGATAAAGGGGGTGTTGGCCCCCTGGGCCCCCTCCTGCACCCCAGGTATTAGCAAACGCCTTGCACTTTGCCAATGGAGGTGTGAGAACAAGAGCACAGATGGTCTCAATTTATATTCCTCACTGTACGTAGAGGGAGTTTTTATTTTTATTTTATGTGATCTGAAATAAATGCCTCTTAACAGTTTCTGGTTTTAGCCCATGGAATAGTTATTTCCATAATTCCATGTAAGAGAATAGTTATTTGTACTTTCCTTTCTTTATTTGCCAATGGTAGAGAAGGCCTAGCTGAGGCGGAAGGCTGCCTCACTGGATGGCCGTGAGGACCAACTGAGTCACTGCACGTGGAGTACTGAGCTGCTGGCACATAGTAAGTGTTCAGTTAGCCAGTTTCTTTGTTGCCTGCAGTCTATCGTCTATCCTTTGTTTGTTCATCTATGTGCAGTCAGCCTGAGGGAAAGCCCTGGGCTGCCCACAGCTGGGTGGGTGAATGGAGGGTAGAGGGGAAGGAAGAACAGCAGGTGGCACAGTTGTTTCACATGTTGCCTTTCCACTCCCCAGTAGTTGGCAGGCCCCTTCCCCATCTTCTGTCTGTCTTGCTGTCTCTGAGATAGGCCCACGGCCCCTCTATGTGTTCTGGGCCTCAGGCTTACTCTGTTCTTTCTTACATTAGCATGCTCCCATCCCTCTCTCAGAAACGTGCTTATCTTTCACCCACTCATGGCTCTTCGCTCATTTCTTCCTTCCTTTGGCCATCTGGGTTTGTTCTTCCGTTTTGTTCCTTTAACTGCTCTCCTTGTTCAGGGGCCGGCTCTATGCGGAGTGCCAAGCTGGGCGGGATTTGGCTCCGGCTCTGCAGGGAGTGCCAAGCTGGGTGGGATTTGGCTTCAGTCACTGGGAAGCCTTGCCATGTGGCCTCTGGGAGGGGCAGGCCTTGGAGGAGGTGGAATTTGTTTCTCTACCTGTCTAGTGGGAACGGTGGCTTTATTGGGGGGAGCAAGTGACAGATTTTTGTGAAATACTTGGAAAAGCCTGAAGCTCTACAGGAAGTCCAGTAGAACCTTCTAGAGTGATGGAAATGTTTCTCAATTAAACTTTTTAGACTTTTAGCATATGATCTCTCTTTTTTAATTTTTAGTTGATTGTAGAAGTGACTGGTATCTCTGCATCATTTGTAAAAAAATGATTTTGAAGATACTTCCCCATTACATTGTTGAATATTTTTTTTTCATTGTTGAATATTTATCTCAAAAATTTCTTGATGAACTCTGGGCACCTGGGTGGCTCAGTCAGTTAAGGATCTGCTTTCA
This sequence comes from Vulpes lagopus, assembly GCF_018345385.1. Taxonomy (NCBI): domain Eukaryota; kingdom Metazoa; phylum Chordata; class Mammalia; order Carnivora; family Canidae; genus Vulpes; species Vulpes lagopus. The sequence continues at coordinate 11,559,380 of NC_054842.1, forward strand.
GCTCAGGTCATGATCTCAGGGTCCTGGGATCAGTTAGGCTCCTTGCTCAGCAGGGAGTCTGCTTCTCCATCTCACTCTGCTCCTCCCCTCTGCTCTTGCTCTCTCTCTCCTTCTCTTTCTCTTTCTCAAATAAATAAAAAATATTTAAAAAAATATTTTACTTATTTAGAGAGGCAGGGAGAACGTGAACAGTGGGAGGGACAGAAGGAGAGAAAGAATCTCAAGCAGACTTTCCACTGAACGTTGAGCCTGATGCAGGGCTCAGTCTCATGACCCTGAGATCAGGACCTGAGCTGAAATCAAGAGTCGGACACTTAACTGACTGAGCCACCCAGGTGCCTCACAAATAAAAATCTTTTTTTTTTTTTTAAGATTTTATTTATTTATTCATGAGAGACAGAGAGAGAGAGAGAGAGAGAGGCACAGAGACATAGGCAGAGAGAGAAGCAGGCTCCACGCAGGGAGCCTGATGTGGGACTCCATCCTGAGACTTCAGGACCACGCCCTGGGCCAAAGGCAGGCACTAAACCACTGAGCCATCCAGGGATCCCCCACAAATAAAAAATCTTAAAAAAAATTTTTTGATGAACTCTTGGGGTCCTTGCTAGAAGTCTTTTCTTTCCTACTAATAGATGTTTCTTTTTATTAGATAATGAGGGAATTTTTTGGTGTGTGTGTAGGGAAAGGCCTCTTTTTACTTTGGCTTCAAGGAAGCTCAGTTGCCTTAGGTTTTCACTGAGTAGCTATTCTGTTAAAACTGTCCTTTCCTACTCCTGTCTCCTTCTATTTAGTAAGATACATAGAGTGCTCTTCTTTTATACTTATTCTAACAGTTCTATTGAAACCTTAGTGGACTTACACAGGGTTGAAGAGGAAATAAATGGATGTTGGCCCCCTGTGCTTTCTCAGGGTGCCATGAGCTTGCTCCAGTGAGAAGTCCACTCACCTCCATGTTTTAGCCAGAATAGATGCTGACAGTAGCAGTGTGGCTTCCTGGGGTGTTCTGGGCCTAAAGCATGTTGGCTTTGGGGCAGAGACATCTGGGTGTGTTTTACAGCTACAGCATTTACAGTGTGACCTTGGGCAGGTCAGCTAGTCTCTGACCTGTTTCTGCATCTCTAAAATGGGGTAACAGTAAGAACCTCAGGGTTGTTGTTGGTACTCAGTGTGGTGATTCCTATTAAGTACTTAGTACAGTGGTGCATGGAAGGTGTTCAGTAAGGTTTAGTGACTCTTTCTATTTAGGGCCTCTGCTTAATTCCCATTTCTATGAAGCTGCCTCAGCCAGCCCGGTTTGCCATGAAATCTGGTGCAATCCTTGCCCATTGTCCTCCCCCGGCAGTTCACTGATTGATTTTGAATTCCAGAGGCAAGGAGCCAGGCTTTGGATCACCCACTGAGGGTGCCCTGTGCCTTATACAAATAGATCGATCACCTTGCATTTGGTGATTTGAGTCTTTACATTCCCTAGATGCCTGCCCTGGGAAACAGACTGAACACACACATGCTGGTAGCCGGTCAGTCTGAGCAGCTCTGGGACGGGCTCTGATGTTTTAAGCCATAGTCCTGCCAGGAACTGCCTCAGAGCCAGGAACCAGTGGGCATCCAGTTTCCAGAGGACCAGTTCCGAGGACTTACATTTTCAGTTTTGCTTTCTATCTTTTAAATCTTCTCCCCTTCTTTCCTCTCCTCTCTTTGTCCATCCTCCCTCTCTGCCCCTCCCCTCCCCTCCCTCTTCACTCCCCTTCTCCTCTCCTTCCCCTGCTCCCCCCACCATAAGAGAAACTGTTTCTTTTTTCTTTTAAAAAATATTTATTTATTTTGAGAGACAGCGTGCACGTGTACTAGTGCATGGGAGGAAGGGCAGAAGGAGAGGGAGAGAGAGGATCTCCAGCAGACTCCCCAGTGAGCATAGAGCCCAACTGGACCTCGATCTCACAACCCTGAGATCTTGACCTGAGCCAAAATCAAGAGTCGTTGCTTAACCAACTGAGCCATCCAGGTGCCCGTTTTTTTCTTTTTCTAAACATTTTAAAGCAGAGGTGGATCTCAGCAGGCAGACTCTGGAAGCTGTGCCACATTCAACCAGAACCACTTAGGTAAAGACAACAGGTTACAGGCTCTGCTGGGTTAATGTTCTTTAGTGCTTTTCTGGCACACAGAGGAGATGAGGTGGCCTGTGGTAAACGAGTCCTTTCTCTTGTCTGGGTAACAGGCACCCTCTTCTGTTACCTGACCCATCCTGGGATAATACAGGAGGCTACCTAATGCTGATTTATGATACGCTGGGGTCTAGCTAGAAGAGGAAGATTAGCAAAGGTGTTTCCCAGACACGCCGCTGAGCGTGCAGGTGAGTGAACAGACAAGAGAAGGAACTGGACCTTAAGCACTGTGTATGCAGTCAGTAGGTCTAGAGAATTCTCAGATGCAGCTAACTAGGAAGGGATCGCTGAGCATTAGGATGTGAGCTCTGGAAGTCTTCAGAGCTGACCCCCGGGAAAGAGAAGGAAGGAGGAAGAGCATGCAAAGAACTGGCCACTCATCCTCTGGGAGACTGGAAGCTGCTGGAAGGTGGTTTTACCCTGAGTTATGGCCCTGCGGAGAGGCTGTTTCAGACCTTACCCGTCCTCTCTCATCCTCCCACCCCTGCCACCCCAGCACTGTGGCAGAATAGGAGATGGGGTGATGGGCATGGTGGCCCCCCTGAGCATGGGAGTCCTCAGCCTTCTGGGCCTTTCCACCAGCCCCATGGTACTTTGTGATTTCCCCTAGTGCCTCTGGGAGCCCAGGTACAGGGCAGGGTGAGGTGGACACTTGTTGCCCTGCAGAATTGGGTTGGGTCTGCTGTGCACCATGAACATACCATGGATGGAGGAGGGTAGTTGAAGCAAAAGGCTGTGGGATTCAAGCCATAGGGAAGGGCACGATGAAGGCAAAGTGGAAGGGTCCACGGGGTAGTGGTCTTGATGTGGTGTAGTAGGGATAAATTAGGGAGCGCTATGAGGGGAGGGGGCTGGAGGGGGTGGTCCTTGTCAGGGAGGGGGCCTCTGAATTTCAGATTTCAGAGGTGGCCCAGGCGTGGCTGGCAGAGGTGGAGCGTGCGGTACAGGGAAGGAGCTGGGAGGTGCTGACGGCAGCCTGGGTGACCCCCTGAGCATGGTGGGGAAGATGGCTGCAAGCCCCATGCCAAGACTGGAGGGACTGGGAAGTAGAGAGATGAGCGTGAGCACAGGGTGGTGTGAGTCTCAAGTGAGCAAGGGTAAGAGCAAGTGGAAGAAAATGAACCAGTTGTGGCTAGAGGAGCCGGAGAATGCCCACACTAACTCCAAATCAAGTGAACCAGCTCAGGGCAAGACTTGAATGTTCATCTTCTAGAAGTTTTTCAGCCTTCCTGGATCTTGATCTGTGTGATGGAACATGTGTGTGGGCCAAACTGAACTTTCCTAGTGGGAAAGTTTTCTCCCTCTTCCTTCTTGCTTCGTAATGATTGGAAAGATGACCATAAGGCTATAAGCGTAGGGGCATGGCGACCCAGACATTCCTTCACTTCTCTCGTTGGGTTGAAAATGAGAACGGAATTCCTAACATGCTAACTTTCAGCTTATCTGATAAATATCAGTGTATTTCTTTTCCTATATCAAGAAAAACCGAAAAAACAAAACAAAACAAACAAAACAAAACAAAAAAAACATGAATTCAATTAAAAAAACAAAAAAAGAAAAAGAAAAACCATTACACCTGTCAATTCAGATTATCCTAACTGCAGGTGTGAACTCCATTGCTCAGTGTTATTTCAGGTCCATTTCTCCCTATTGATGTGGGGGTCTGTAGTGAGTAGAAATGGGAAGGCACAGATCTGAGCTTGAGAAAGGGTGTGGAATTCTGATGCCCAGGCTCCTCTTACCTGCCTGGGAGGCTGGGAGTGCCCCGCTTCCCCCCACAGGTGTGCATGCAGCACCCTCTAGTGGATCAGGGAGCCACCAGCAACAGGAGTGGCAGCCTTAACCCAGAGACCAGAATACCCACAGAGTCCTGGGTTCACAGCTTCCGAAAGGGACTGAAGGGAAGAGGAGGTTAATTGTCCAGAGAATCCAACACGTAAGGCAGATAGCTTCAGTTGTGTAGAACAAAACAAGTCTCCGTCCATCCCTCCATGCCTCCTCAGTCTTGTTCCTTCCACCTTTTAGTGATCCTCATCTGCTGTTTGCTGGAGTTAATTCCAGAAATTGTTTTTGCAAGTGGGAGGGTATTCTGAGAGCCAAGTGTGATCATGCCTTTCCTGTTTGGACCGTTAGGAGATTCTTTTTTTAATTTTTTTAAATTTTATTTATTTATGAGAGAGAAGAGAGAGAGAGAGAGAGCGTGCGCGCCAGAGACACAGGCAGAGGGAGAAGCAGGCTCCATGCAAGGAGCCTGACGTGGGACTCGATCCGGGGTCTCCAGGATCACGCCCTGGGCTGAAGGCGGTGCTAAACAGCTGAGCCACCTGGGCTGCCCAGATTCTTTTTTTAAAAAAATATTTTATTTATCTATTCATGACAGACAGAGAGGCAGAGACACAGGCAGAGGGAGAAGCAGGCTCCATGCAGGGTGCCCAATGCGGGACCCGATCCCGGCACTCCAGCATCACGCCCTGGGCCAAAGACAGGCACCAAACCACTGAGCCACCCAGGGATCCCTGTTAAGAGATTCTGATGGTGGTGTGATTTCAATGATTTATTCTTCTAGCTCTTAGTCATCGTACTTTAGTATTTTACTTTATGTACTTTATGTATATATTTTAAACTGAGTCAGATTTTGCTGGGTAACAAACCACTCCCATATCCACAGTGGCTATTGCAATGTTTATTCCGAGATCGTGGGTATAGGTCACCTGAGGATTGCCTGGGCTTTAATTCAGGTCAGCTCCCCTTATCTCTCATTTGAGGATTTCGGCTCAAGGGACAGGAGCTGTCTCAGGCCATACCTTCCTCCTGTCAGAGGACAGGGCGTACATGGACAAACTCAGCCAACACTTTCAGAGTCTCTGGTTGGATATGCAGCAAGTGACGGCCACTCACATTCCAAATTGGCCAGGGCAAGTTCTGTGGCCCAGCTCAAAGTCACAGAACTGCAAAGTGGTACTTTGTTCACAGTGAACCCAAACCAAAGCAAGGGTAGGTAGTGAAGGAGGAAGAATTGTGAATAAAACAAATAGCTGAATTTTAGAAGATCCTCAAATGGCTGAAGCCCACAGGTGGCCATCGGGAAGCCTCAGGGGATCAGCGATCTCTCCTATGGCCTGGAATAGGGGTTGGCAGACCTTTCCCTCAAGGCCAGAGAGTACGTATTTCAGGTTTTTGGGTCATGGGATCTGTGTTGCAACTCCCGGCTTCTACGGTTGTGGATACAAGCAGCTGTAGACGATACCTAGAGGAATGGGTGTGCAGCTGGGTTTCAGTAAAATCGTTATTTATGAATATAGGCAGGGGCTGGATTTGACCGTGGATCATAGTTGGTGGACTCCTCGTTTAGAGTCAAGCCCTGATTTCTATCAGGCTGTCAACAATAAGAGAGGAATACCCCCTTGTTAGTTGGGAAGCTGCTGTTGAGTTCAATAATACCCCACCCACCATTCAGCATTGTTAAGCTGTAAACAGTGTTCTGTGGCATTGAATTTTCTAGACAGCCAAAGCTTATTGTCTCTAAGTATGAAACCTCATTTTGCTTAACTTAGTTTCCATGAAAATTTCTGTAAAGGGAGTAGAAGATCCTTGGTCCTTCCAAGGATGATGAGGAAGGCGATTTAACCTTCCTGGTGGATTCAGTATTATCTTTCACAGTGTTTTTGGCAGAGGACTTTGAGGTGTGCCTAAGTAGGGGCAGTAGGTGTGCTCAGTGACCCTACTTTCCCTACTTTCTCTTGTGGTTATATTTTTGTATGTGTAACCACTTCATTGAGATATAATTCACCCATATAGAATCTATAACTTGATGGCTTTTAGCTTATTCACAGGGTTGTGCAATTATTACCACAAATCAATTTTAGAACATTTTTCATCACCCCCAAAGGAAACTCCAGATCCTTTAGCTGTCACCTCCAATCCGCTCCCATCTACCCCCTCCCAATGTGGCTGAATTTTTAATGACCTTTTGAAGGTCACCTCTTGGAATCTGCTGCCCTTGTTTCTTGGCCCTAACAGGCTCAGCCCTGGCCTTGGAGAACAGAGTGAGGGAGCTTCTTAATGCTCATAGTGCTCTGCAAGTATACACCCAATAGAGACTTACATTGCCTCTAACATGTGTGCATCAGAACTATATCACCTGATAATATAGCTTTAACTTTTGTCTTTTATTATACCTGGTTATTTGTATTCTGCTTTGGAGGAGTTGCCCTTTGCAATTTTCTGCTTTTTGAATATACATGTGTGTTGGTTTGAGACCTGGTCAAGTAAAGTGTTTCACACTCAAGTGTTTTATTTGTTTTATCTATTTCGCCTAACCGCTTATTGTTGGGCTGTAGTCATGGTTTTAGGGATGAGTTTTTAGTCTTTTAATATCCAGATGATCTCACTTCATGTTTTGAAAAAGTAACCATTGTTCGCCTATAACCAGAATTTCCTGCCTAGGAAATAATTTAGATGAACAATAAAGCAGCAAACTGCATTTAATGGAAGAGGCACAGTAGGCATTATGATTTTACAAAATTGTGTTCTATTAATAATATAAAGTTTTCCTGATTCAACATCTGACTGTTTATCTCAGAGTTTAACCTTCAACACTAATTGACTTTCATTCCATAGTAAAAGCTAATTTTAGGGAGGATGTGGACCTAGAACTCTGGCAGCTCCTCAGGTCAGGCTGCCTTGAAAGCTTTAGAGAGGGTAACTATAAGTACCGGGTTTTTGGAAAACAGAAAGCAATTGTAAGTGTAAAAAGTTAAAAATTTCATAACAGGAGAGATTGCACCTGAACCTACAAATTAGAGCGACAAGAGTCAAGAGGTAAAGAGGGAGATTGGTGAGATAAAGTATAATCTACTTTATTTTTGTTATGGAGAATCAGAAAAATATAGCTTTACCTCCAAGTGGCTTAAAGGTAACTACCCATATCAGTAAGGATTGGGTTTGGCTGCACAGAACAGTGGCTTCACCTGGTAGGATTTATTTAGTGATGGTAGCTCTCCAGGAATGTTTGTGTTATTATTACTGTTGTTTGTTATCATTGTAAAAAGTACAGCTGGATCCCTACATAACTTTCACACCCAGTAAAATCCAGATCACTCGAAGATAGAATGTCAAGAATGAAGCCATAAAAGTGGAAGAAGTAAATTATTACTGGACATTTTAATAATTTGAGGCTGGCAGCGCCATGCTAAAGCCTGATATGGAGGCTATAACTATAAAAGAATGATGGATCACTTTGACTATTTAAAAATTAAGCCTTACACAGGGATTCTTGCTGTAAGACGATGTGCCTGTTCCTGAAAAGCTTGCATGTTCTGCAAAATTGTCGGCCAGAAATAACAGGAATCATTTGGTGACTTTGTAACCAGAACATTAAACAGTACAAAGCACAAACGGTACGGTGGGAGATAAGTTGAGGCGGACCAAAGGCTAGGAGGCATGCAGGAGGGGGAGGGTCTGGGGCCTTCAGCTCCCATGAAGGGGGGCACAGGAGATGCAGCCTCTGCAAGCAGAGAGCCATGCAAGGCTGCGACACACCTTCTTAGGAATAGAGCTCTACTTGTAGCACATATTTTAAACCTCTTTAAAATAGGGCTGAAAGGGCTCCTGCCTGTGCAATATAAGAGCACTTCCCTACTTACCACTGACATATGAGCTCCCAGTAGAAAGTCCTGTAGCAGCACATAAGGCTGTGTGGGGAAAGCCAGAAAACACGAGTAGGCTTGCAAGACCAGGGACAAGGTGGGAGGTGAGTGGGGCGTGGGAACAATTGCATTATATTTGATAGACAAAGGGTTAGTATAAAGTTCCTCTATGTATATTGGCAGTAAAGAAGAGATAAGCAAGAAAAAATATTTATGAGCATCCTGTAAAAGAACTATTAATGGCCAGTATGTCCATGAAAAGATGTTGAGTATTATTAAGAAATAAATGCTACTGACCAGCATGTACATGAAAAGGTGTTCAGCATCACCAGTCAGGAGGGAAATGCAAACCCAAACCACAACGAGAGATCAACTCACAGCTGTTAGAAGGGCCAATATGGGAAAGACAAGAAACAGCTGGTGTTGGTGAGGATGTGGCGAAAAGGGACCCCTTGTGCACTGTTGATGGGAATGTAGATTGGTGCAGCCACTAAAGAAGGGATATTTATTTCAGTGATCTTTAACTGCACAGATATGAAATGTTTATGGGTGAGGAATTACATAACTGTGAATTGTGGTATATGCTGAAAGTGGAATCCTACTCAGCCCTTAAAAAGGAGGTGGATCAGAATTTATTGCCTTGGAGAGATGCTAGTGATAAATTGATAACATCGCCAGTGAATTTTCCAAGGCATGTGGAGGGGAGAGAAATAAAATCACAGAAATAGAAAAGAGATTTTTCAGAGTGTTTTGGAATTAATGACTGTGTTCGGTGCTTTTGGACGCTTTTCTTCCTTCTACTCCTTTTAAATCTCTGGCAAACTCACCTGTGAAATTCTCATCGATCATCAAGTACTGGTACCTCTGCCTTCAGAGTGTTTCCTGAATCTAGCCCCTTCTACCTGCCTGTGTCATTCTCGCCTGGACTGTAGCATCCTGGCTTAGCCCCAATTGGGAGTCCCTTCAACACAGCAGCCAGAGAGACCTGTTTAATACTTGAGTCAGATCATGGCACTCTTGTCACAGTAAGTTCAGACCTCCTGCCATGGACTAAAGGTTCTGGGAACTATGGATTGTCTCCCCTCACCTGCATTGCTCTACCTCCCCTGGCTCCAGCCACACAGGATGCCGCTGGCCTTTTTATTTTATTTTTTTATTTTACTCTTCCCTGTGTTAGAACACTGTACCCCTAGATCTTTATTCCAGTTTCTGCCCCAGTGACCTTTCCCTAGAAATGAACAAATAATTGATATTTGTGGCTTTATAATATTCCATCGGGGATCCCTGATGGAATAGGGATCAGCGGTTTAGCACCTGCCTTTGGCCCAGGATCCTGGAGTGCTGGGATCGAGTCCTGCGTCGGGCTCCCTGCATGGAGCCTAGTTCTCCCTCTGCCTGTGTCTCTGCCTGTCTCTCTCTCTTTCATGAATAAATAAATAAAATCTTTTAAAAAAATTCCATTAAGTTGGTATGATTTACGTAGATACTGCCCTTTTGCTAGACATGAAGGTTGTATTTGGCAATGCAGTGAATATCTTTAATTTTTAGAATTAAGAATTTTAAAATTCAAATATAACTTACAGCATTAGTTTCAGGTGTACAATATAATGAGCCAACAGTTCTTTACATTCCTCACTGCTCATTGAGATCAATGTACTCTTAATCTGCTTTATCTATTTCATCCCCCACCCACCTCTCCTGTGGCAACCACCAGTTTATTCTCTGAATTTAAGAGTCTGTTTTTTGTTTATTTTTTTGCAATGAACATCTTTTAAAAAGTGTGTTGAAGATGGGACTGTTAACATATAGGAAATGTGCATAAATAATTTACAGGTATTATGACCCCATTTGTATTTGATGAGCTTTTGTCGTTTTAACTTCGGATCTCCTAAGTAGTTGGCCCAAGTTAGGGTGATCATTGTTCAGGCAAGGACAATTTTTAACAGCTTTGTCGAGGTATAATTTACATAACCATATAATTCCCCCATTGTAAGTATGCAATTTGGAGATATTTTGAGTAGATTTAGAGTTGTACTACTGCCAGAGTAGCTGTACCATTTCCCATTCCCGCCTGCAGTGTGTAAGGGTTCTAGTTGCTTCACATCCCCTCTAATTCAATCCACTGTGTGTCTTTTCTGTTATAGACATTTTAGTGAGTGTGTAGTGGTATTGCGTTGAGGTTTATCATCAGGGACACTTTTGTTATTTGGGTTTTTTTAAATTTGTTAAAATGTATGTAACATTTCCCAATTACCCATTTTTAAAGTGTGTTATTCAGTGGCATTTGGTGCATTCAAATGTGTGTAAGCACCATCTATTTCTGGAACATTTCATCATCCCCAAAGGGAGCTTCCTACCTGTTAGCGCTCACTCCTCTTCTTCCCTCCTCTTACCCTCTGGCAACTACTGATCTGCTTTCTATTTCTATGGCTTTATGTGTTCTGGATATTTCATATAAATGGAGCCATATCATATGTAGTCTTTTGTGAGTGGCTTCTTTCACTTAGCATGATGTTTTGTAGCAGGTATCCTTTTTATGGACAAATAACATTCCGTTTTATCAATGTACTACATTTTCTCTGTCAGTTCATTGGTTGGTCAACATTGGGTTGTTTCCACCTTTTGGCTACTGGGAAGAAGAGGGTAGCTGTGGACAAGATTTTTTGTGAATACCCACTTTTAGTGCTTTTGGGTATAACCCCGGAGTGGAATTGCAGGGTCAGATCATGATTCTGTGTTTAACTTACTCAACAACTGCCACACTGTTTTCTAGAAGGGGCACCCTCAAGTATGATAGAGAGTGATACTAATACTAATACACAGGAACAGCAGGCATGAACTGGGGCTGTCTTGGGCAAGCCAAGACAAATGGGCACCCTTGCTCAGCCTACCCCTCCACCTGCTCCCTTCCCTTCCCTTCTGGCGTCAGCTACCATCCAGATGGTATGCTTGGTTCTTTTGTATGTTCTTCAACATCTGGTCCACGTGTATCGTTTCTTGCCCCTGAGGTGCTGAGGTCCCCAGGTCCCCAGTCTGAGAAAAGGAAATCCCTAATGCTGTGACTGTCGTTTATTTCTTAAAAAAAAAAAAAGTGATGAAACATACATAACATAAAACTTATCATTTTAGCTATTTTAAGGGTATAGTTACCTCTCCAGTGTTGAGCAAGTACTGCAAGTACTGCAGTGTTGAGCAAGTACTGAAGGCAGTACTTTCCTAGAACTTTGTCATTTTCCCCAGCTGAAACTCTGTTGTCTCTAAACACCAACCACCCATCCCCCCCCATCCCTCAGCCTCAGGTCACCACCATTCTGCTCTCTATTCCCATGAATTTGCTACTCTAGGTACCTCACATAAGAGGAAGCATTCAGTGCTCGCCCCCTTAGCTGTGGCTTATTTCGTATAATGCCTTACAATGTCTTACTTTGTATAATGTCTTCAAGGTTCATCCATGTTGTAACATGTGCCAGAATATTCTTCCTGTTTAAGGCTGAATGATATGCTGCTCTGTGTATAGACTGCATTTCGATGTTCGTTCATTTATCCATGACCGCTTGGGTTGCTTCTGCCTTTTTAGCTGTTGTGAATAGTGCTGCTATGAACATGGATGTACAAGTATCTGTTCAAGTCTCTGCAGTCACTTCTGGATATATATCCAGATTTGAAATTGTTGTATCATAAGGTAGTTCTGTGTTTAACTCTTTTGAGGAAACTGGTTATGCATGTTTTTATCAGATGCACTGTAAACATGATTATATATTTTGCACTTTAGATTTTTTTTTTTGGATTCCTTTCTTAGATTTAATCCTATATGTGAGGGTACTGGTTTGAGGGTCATGACACATTTTTTGGTTCTCCCAACATGCTGTCAAGCTGTTTACTGCCAGTGTTGTTCCAATTTATACCAGCTCCATCTGTCTAAACACTAATTCAGCTGTGAGCACTTTAATTGCAATCATCACATCGACCCTGGCTATTTTCTTTCTTTTTTTTTTTTTTAAGATTTTATTTATTCATGAGAATACACAGAGAGAGGAGAGAGAGAGAGACAGAGACCCAGGCACAGGGAAAAGCAGGCTCCTTGCAGGGAGCCCAATGTGGGACTTGATCCCAGGTCTCCAGGATCATGGCCTGGGCCAAAGGCGGTGCTAAACCGCTGAGTCACCTGGGTTGCCCTCCTGGCTATTTTCATGTAAAATTATCCCCCCCCCCCCCCCCCCCCCCCCCCCGGTAATTTAACAATTATAGAATATACACTTAATATACACTTTTTTTTTTTTTTTTTTTTTTAGAAAACTGCCTTTATTCTATTAGTAGTTGGAAAAATTAACTGGTACAGAAAAAAAGTTTAGTCAGCTGGAGAGAAGAAATTGAGTGCCACCCAAGAGAAATGGTGGCTCCTCTGGTAGGGAACCTGGATACAGTGAGGAAAAAGAGCACTGTGAACTAGAGCCAGACCCTGCAGTCCAGGTGAGAGGTTATGCCACCTTTTGAAGTGTCTGTCTCAGGCATGAAACCAAATTCTTATTTATTTAGCCCAGCTCTGGGGAAGGGTACTAGGATATGTGGGGCTGAAAACAGGTGAAACGGGCCCAGGCCATCAAGGGTATGCATATTCGAAAAGCCACCAAGTATCTGAAAGATGTCACTTTGCAGAAGCAGTGTGTGCCATTCCGTCGCTACAATGGTGGAGTTGGTAGGTGTGCGCAGGCCAAACAGTGGGGCTGGACACAAGGTCGGTGGCCCAAGAAGAGTGCTGAATTTTTACTGCACATGCTTAAAAATGCGGAGAGTAATGCCGAACTTAAGGGTTTAGATGTAGATTCTCTGGTCATTGAGCACATCCAGGTGAATAAAGCCCCCAAGATGCGACGGAGAACCTACAGGGCTCATGGCCGGATTAATCCATACATGAGCTCTCCCTGCCACATTGAGATGATTCTTACTGAAAAAGAGCAGATTGTTCCTAAACCAGAAGAGGAGGTTGCACAGAAGAAAAAGATATCCCAGAAGAAACTGAAGAAACAAAAACTTATGGCCCGGGAGTAAATTCTGCATAGAATAAATGCAAATAAAAATTTAAAAAAAAAAAAAAAAAAGAGAAATTATCAAGGAAATTAGAAGACCAAAGTAATTTTTAAAAATATTTTATTTATTTATTTATGAGAGATAGAGAGGCAGAGACATAGGCAGAGGGAGAAGCAGAAGCAGGATCCTCGCAGGGAGCCCTATGTGGGACTCATTGCCGAGACCCGGCATCACACCCTGAGCCTAAGGCAGATGCTGAACCACTGAGCCACTCAGGCATCCCAAGACCAAAGTATTTTTTGGGTTTATCGCGCGATAAAACATCCCAGTGGGTTGTAATGCTCCCTATTTTCTGTGCAGGTTTAGCTTTGGACTGAATTTATGCACATTAATTTTGCCTTTTTTTTTTTTTTTTTTAATTTATGATAGTCACAGAGAGAGAGAGAGAGAGAGAGAGAGAGAGAGAGAGGCAGAGACACAGGCAGAGGGAGAAGCAGGCTCCATGCACTGGGAGCCCGATGTGGGATTCGATCCAGGGTCTCCAGGATCGCGCCCTGGGCCAAAGGCAGGCGCCAAACCGCTGTGCCACCCAGGGATCCCTAATTTTGCCTTTTAAAATAAATTTCCGTAGAGTTCAAGCTGTATGTCTCAGTATTAGGATCAATTCGACCTGTAATGTAGTATCATCTGCTTTTGTAGATTTTTTTTTTTTTTAGATTTTATTTATTTGTTTGAGAAAGAGAGAACGTATGCACATGAGAGAGCAAGCAGGAGCACAGGAGCAGAGGGAGGGGTAGAGGGAGAGGGAAAGCAGGCTCCCCACTGAGCAGGGAGCCCTATGTGGATCCTGGGTTCATGAGCTGAGCTGGGCCAAAGGCTGATGCCCAACCAACTGAGTCACCCAGGCATCCCTGTAGATTTCTATACAAAGCCCATCAGAGGTCCTATTTCTGAAAAACTGGATTTGGTTCTGCCATTTTAGGAGGCTCCCCAGCAGGATCCGCCTCCTTTGCTTTGCCCTGCCACCTCTTGCCCTCTCTTCTTGCACAACAAAGAATATTTGCACAGCAAAGGTCAGTTGTACAAGATTGCCTAGCGTCCTGTCCTGTTGGAACTCCTGCTTGTGAACTTGTCCTCTTTCAGATCGGTAGTCTCTGCTGCAGTGCTCCTGGCTGGTAGGTGTCCTCTAAGCTGGTGTTCACGTGTGATTATGTGGTAACTCAGAACCTGATACCCAGTGTATGTGGAATCTACCTCGTGTAATTGTTTATCCTTTTTCTTAGAAAGAGTTGCTTCTGCTGGCAGTTAGGGTCACAGCCATTGCTGACAACTCCCCAGTGCAGGTTTTTCTTTCTGGGGTTGGCCTTTTCTTTATGTTCCCGTATGGGTTTCTCTGTGTGGCCTTGCCTCTCCTGTAGACCCATTTGCGCTGCTGCCAGCAAGGGAGCTGGCCCTCACTGGGGGAGAAGCAGGAGAGGAGGGGAAGGAAGACTCGTGTCTGTGCCTTCCGGGGCTGGAGTGTGAGCCACTGTGCCGCAGGGAGACAGCAGGGCCTCATGTCTGGACCCCCTACAACTTAGCCATGAGACCTCCTTGCTGCCCTGAACTTGGTAGGCCTTTCCCCTGTGTAAGGAGAATGAGAGGACGAGGATGTGCCCGCAGGGGGCCCACACTGGTTCTCATGGGGAGTCTGAGAATGGTCTTGTGTGCAAGTAGGGACAGGGTGGAGGTGTGGCCGGATGGAGCCTGCAGAGAGACCTCCTTGCCCTTGCATACTGTTTGAATGTTGAGCCACATGCCTTACTTAACTGATTTTGTTTTTAAAGAAAGCAGGTTCAGTTAGTCAAGACCACGAGGGGCTAAGTGTCAACTCTCAAATGTTGGTGTGCAAAAACCCCTTGTAGGGCTTGACTTAGAAGTCAGTTCCTGGGTTGTACCACATAGATCCTGGTACAGGAAGTCTAGAGTGGAGCCTTGGGGGTCATCTAAAGGTCCCTCATAGAGAAGCCTGCCTGTTGGCAACATCACCCCCATGTACAATTCATGGGAGATTCCTTTCCTGGAGAGTCCTTGCCAGGACCCACTAGACTGGGAGTGAGCCATGTGTGAATTAGGGTTAGGAGGAAGTGGACTAGGATGTGGGGGGCCAGCACAGCCCCTTACTAGCAGACTCACTTGGGCTCCTCACATAATCTGAGACTTTGGTTTCCTTGTTTGTAAAATGTGTTCTTAATTCTCACCCTGCATGGACTGCTGGTTTGTGAGAATACGAATAGATGAAATTCTGGAATAGGTACACATGCTTTGCATCATTCAGCACATGTTTATTGAGCACTTACTGTTTACCAGGCAGGGTGCTGCCTAAACAGCGAGGGATAGATCAACATTCAAGATGACACTGTCACTTTCTGAGGCCTCTCATGTGTCACAGACTTGTGTCTGTGGCTAGTTGCTCAGTAGGCACCACCTCAGCCTCTCTGAGGATAGTCTCCCCTTCCATTAGGTGAGGCAGTTGAGCCAGTAATTTTTAGCTCTAGTGGTCCCTTTGAGTTTGTGAAATCATAACTTTTGTGATGTAGAGCATAACTACTGATTTCCCTGAAGATGCTTAGGTAAGGCTCTTAACTGTGTGACCCTATAATAGGAATTTTCTAGAAAGACACCAATTACAAAGTATCAGGCATGTCTCTGGTACCAGTATGGCCTGTAAATCTTTGCATCTGCACTCTTTAATCTTAATAATTTCAAGAAAAATGAATTATTTCCAAGTCTGTACAAGTGGTTTACAAATGGCTGAGTAGAGAAAGGTCTCATCTTGTGCAGTTTTTAAAACATTGTTGTGGGTTTACTGTCACTGCTGAGCATAATGATGGTAAGAGGCTTACCTCATCTCCAGAACTTCCCCAAGCACAGACCTGGGGTCACACTCCTCAGTCACCACTGATGTGGCCAAGTGGAAACATGGTGGGTAAAGAAATGGAATGGATTAGGGTAGGGGAGGCAAAAGTAGAAAATAGATTAGTTTTTAGAATATGGCCAGTTTTGTTGAGTTAAGATTCCTTTACTTTTCCTTTGATCGTCACCTTTACTATAGTCTAGAACATTCTCCCAAGGCCTAGAGTGAGACCCAAAGATGGGAAATCCCAGAGCACAAACAGGAGGCACACACACGTTTTAATGTGGCCCTTGGATGTTTACAAAATTCTAAGTGAGTATCTAACATTTAAAGTTCAAGAAATTTCATGTAAAAATGCAGATTCCTGTCCTCTCAGAAGAAATCAGCATATCTGGGGCCATGAGCACCTCCTGGGTGGAGCAGGATGTGATGTACTCACAGCCCTTGACCTGGCTGCTCAGACATGTTTAGGGCAGGGATAGAACTCTTCTGCAACCTCATGCCTTTGTTCAGTAGATGCAGAAACTGAGTTACAGACGGATGAAGATAGGACCTGCTGGGGTGAAAGGGAGAAGTTGGGGACAGTACCAGGCCTGGGGTCCCCTCCTTCAAGCTCTTGGAACAATGCTGCTGCCATAGTTGGGTCCCAGGCACCCTCCAGCAGGTGGCAGTCGTGCTGCTGGCTTGCCTCACTCACCGTCTGTCTCTTCCCTGACTTGACCCTGTGTTCCCCTGATTTTGCTACGTTCTTCTCATGAAGCTCTCCTCTTTATCCAGCACTATTCCCCCTCTCTTTTTGTTCTTTCTTCTTCCCTTGCTGTTGCCCCTGGATTTCCTGGAGCCTGGGTGAGTGTGTAGGTTGCTTCTCCCCTGCATCTGTGCAGTTCTCTCCTCTCCTGGGCCTAGCCTTCCAGCTTCAGTGCTGCAGGCAGGAGGCCCAGAAACTCCAGTGGAGCCACCCTCCCTCCCTGATCTGGGGGTGGCCACCACTCAGAGCATGTAAGTGCATGGTCCTTGGATACACTGATTTCTTCTGAGAGATCAAGGATCTGTGTCTTTACATGAGACTCCCTAATTTTAAAATGTCAGGCATTAATGCAGAGTTTCTGCCTCTGCTATAAAATGTTAAACATTATCTTGGGTGCCTGGCAAATTCCATGAAGCTGGCATGTCACCTGTGTATCAGAGGGGCCTCCTTCGAGCCCCTCTGTAGGAATGAGGATCTAGCCCAAGTCAGATGTGGAGTGGACATAGCTGCACCTATCACCCCAGACCTTCCAGATACCTAGCAGTCTCCAGCACCCTGCCCCACCTCCCAGGCAGCCCTAGATGTAGCCCTCATCCTCAGGTAGGAGGACCCACTCCAAAGCTTATGTCTTGGAGAAAGCCTAGGAGGGATTGGAGTTCTGAACAGGTGAAGAGACCCACTGTGGTTTGCTCCCAAAGTGGTGCCATAAGAATAGGGGGTATTGGATTGAGTCTGTGTTTGCTGAGTGACTGAGAGGATAATCACTTCCCCGTGGGACTTGCCTCCATGCTGAATGAAAGCCTAGGGGCAAGCCAGGAGGGGCACGAAAACACTTGGCACTAGATGGCGGCACCTCCCCTGTGCTGAAGGCTGGGCGTTGGTCCATCCTGGGGACACAGGGCTGACAGACTAGCCCTGCACCCACTGCTCATTTTTCCTTGCCTTTGTCCCCATTATTTATCCAGCACTCAGCTAGCACTTACTGTTTGTTGCCCAGCTGGATGTAAAGGTGGCTAACTCAGTTCTTTCTCCTGAGGGGCTCATAGTTAGTGCAGAAGGGATTGCAGAAAACACTCATAACATTGTAGCAAAACACTCAATGTACCATGTACATAGCCACAGGACTGGAGTCCAGGAAAGCTTGAAATACAGGGTGACCTTTCAGTGGTATTTTGAGATGGAGTTTGCTGGGCAGTGAAGGGCTTTCTAGGCAGTGAGGACAGCTGGTATAAAAACCAAGATTTGTGAAAAAATATCTTTAGCAAATGGTGAGAAGTTGATGTGGCTTAACCAAAGAGGTCTTGGATAAAACAGCAGAGCCTGCACTTGATAAGAGAGGATGTTTTAACAGAGACTGAGATAATAGTGGCTTCCACAAGGTAGACCTTTCTTTCCCTTCTCAAAGTCCCAGGGGAAGGGTAGACTCCATCAGGTAGATGGTCCTAGGCACCCAGGGTTGCTTGGGTGTTGCCTTTACTTGTGTGATTTTTTTAAAAAATATTTTAAAAATATTTTTTATTTTTATTTTTTTAAGATTTTATTTATTCATCAGAGACACACACACACAGAGGGGCAGAGTCACAGGCAGAGGGAGGAGCAGGCTCCATGCAGAGAGCCTGATGTGGGACTCGATCCCAGGTCTCCAGGATCATGCCCTGGGCTGAAGGCGGCGCTAAACCGCTGAGCCACCTGGACTGCCCTACTTGTGTGATTGAAGATGGTTTCAGCACCAGCTACCTCTCTGTATGTGACAGCTGGAGAAGCCATGGCTTAGAAGCTCTGTTCATATCCTGTTACCCGGACTTGGGGACATAACCTTACTGCAAGGGAAGATGGGAAATGTAGTTTTCAGCCAGGTGGCCCTGTGCCTAGCCACACCTTGGGAATTCCATTACCAAAAGGAAGAAGCAGAAACTGGATATTGGGAAACCTCTGTCCCATCGGCTTCTATCTTAGGAAAGCGTGGGCTGAAACATGAAGCACTTTATAGAGAGCCAGGAGGTTTGTAAAGCAGGGCAGTACCATGTTTTTAAAAAGCATCCTCTTCCCACAGATGGCACCAGTGGCCGTGTGGCCAGCAACCACGGGGCTGTTGTAGTAACTCAGGAAGGAGGAGATCTACCCTGACTGCCTGGGTGAGCCTGGCCTTTTGATAGTTTGACAGGCTGGGCGTTAGTGGGTTCCCAGCTGTGGTTGCTGCACATCTGACTGAAGCCAAGGACCTGTTTGGGTCTGAGTTCAATCAGCAGGCTGATGCCCTTTATTTGAGGTTTATCTGAGGACATGTTTTTATAGCTTGTTAATAATGTAAGTTGTGGGGGGTGCACCTGGGTGGCTTAGTCGGTTAAGCATCCAACTCTTGGTTCTGGCTTAGGTCATGATCTCAGGGCCCTGGGATCAAGCCCCTGTCATCAGGTTTTGAGTTCTGCTTCTTCCTCTCCCTCCCCTTTGCCCCTCTCGCCATGCTCTCTCTCTCAAATAAAGAAACTTAAAAAAAAAATTGATGTGAGTTGGATCGGTGGAGAAATGATGACTGTCAAGAGTATAATGGGGTCCTTGCTTCCAGGTTGGGCCAAAAGTGCCCTTTTATACCATGAGCTTGAATAAGCTCCAGGAGAGGGGGCAGGGCCTTCCTGGTTCTGCAGACAAGTTACTTCACTTCCTGTGCTCTAGAAGAGAAAATCATTCTCCTGCCTGCCTCCCTCATTTGTCAGTGTGTTTAACTGCACATCCCTATCATGCTTGTGAAGCCATCTTCCTGCTGAGAACAGAACCTTCCTTATTAGAATATCCTGGGGATTCCCCAGTATTTCTTGTGTGCCTGCCTGGGAGACGGGTGGCAGAGGGGAAGGGTATAGATTTCAGACAGACAGTTGAGGCTTCTCAGGCAGGATCTGCCAAGTAATACCTGCGTGGCCTTGACCAACAAGATATTCTACAGCTCCTGTGAATCTCTGCTTCCTCATCTGCAAAACAGAACAAATATAACCTGTCCCAGGTTGCTCAGAGGGTCAGAGAGTGCCCCGCAGGCTTGGGGCTTGCAACAGTGCAGGCATTCCTGGGGAATTCTTGAAGGTTCTCATGCTATGTTTACCCAACCTCAGGCCTGCGATATGTCTTCTCCGTGAGGCAAATGTGGTGCTCCCCTCCAAAGGAGGACCCCTGGGCCTTTGGTCCTGCAGCCCAGGTCAGGTTGAGGAATGCTCCCTGGGTCTCTGTAATCCTTCCCTATGTTCTGATTCTCTGGGCCTTTTAGGCAGCTGGAAACTTGCTGTGTTCATATGGCTGGTCCCATTATGGCAAAATCAAATACAGTGTTTTTTTTAAAAAGGCATTTTGGCTCAGTCTCACCTTTCAATATTTTATCTCACCTGTCATCACATGCTCTGAGCATAACAATCTCTCTTGGACATAAAGACCCACACTGTAAATAGGTTGCCCTTCAGCCCCGGAAATGTGGAAGGACAGGTCAAGTCTCAGAGTTTGAGCAGCTGCCAACGTGCTCAGAAGTGACATGGTATTCTTAGAAGGGACTTTTGTTTGAGATTGTTGCCTTCCCCACCACCAAAAGCAGAGACACCAGAAGATTCTAGCCTGTTGTGAGGGTGAGTCATGCAGGAATGTGTTGGTCCTCTGCCTGTTCTCCTAGGCATAGGCTGGCAAGGTCTTTTGTGGAGCCAATCTGTGCTCAGTTAAGAGACACCTCCAGTTGGGCGTGACCCCACGTCCTCTCAGTCACAAGGCTGCCATTTTATAATCACGAGGCATCCTTTCAAAATGAGCTTTGTGGGAACTTACTCGTCACTTGATTGTGAGGGGAGAAACCAATTGCTTAATTATGAGCCCATCTTGAGCCTCTTGGGTGGCGTTTTGTTGGTGGTGGGAGGTGAGAAGAAACACAAGACCTCTGTCTTGAGGTTGGGCTGTTGGCTCTGGCCTCCGGGAGGAGGCAACTTCTGTTCCCAGCAGACCTTTGCAAAGTGGCAGAGCAGCTCTGGTCTGCTTTTCAGCTGGCTGAAATGCCAGGAGCGCTCCCAGTGACATTTCCCCACACAACGCAGAGAATCCAAGTGTTCAGATGTTATCCCCCCTCCAGTCCCTAAAGCTCTAAGAAAAATTCTAAATGTCTTCACTTTGTACTTATTTTTCTTCTCTTTCCTTAGTGCTTGCAAAACCACACTGACTTCCTGAATTGAAATGTTCTGCAGTGAAGCTTTGCATATTAAGCTGAGCAAAAAGGGGTTGTGCGGGGGAAGAGGGGTGCAAGGGGGTGTGTGGGGAGCGAGAAGGAGATAAGGGGAGTCAGGTGCATTGAATGACAGGTGCATTCAGTGAGGTCTTGCTCAAAGGGAGACACTTGGTCACTGAATGCTCCCTTTACCTGTGATTTGGTATTTTTTTTGCCTGCCATGTAGCCTAAACCATGAAGGACAGAGGGATTTTGGTAAATCTCTGGCATAGCTGTTCTGGGCATGAGAGGCTCCGTATTCTACTTGAGTGTGAGCGGCTCTGTAGGCACTGCCTTGCTGCTTGCCTTTGCTTTGGTTCAGGCCAGGAGCAGTGAAGGGACTGATCTTCCCTGCTGTGCTGGCTTTGTTTCTCCAGTGAACCCCTGAACACCTGCCTGGGGCTCTTCCTACCGCCTCCCCTTCCAGCTGGCCACACCCTGGGATTCGCTCCCACTGTTTGCACCACTCACTTCCTCCGTGGGTGTTCAGACAGGGCCTCCCTCCTTTAATGCCACCTTCCACGTCCTCAGATGACTCATGACTGTGATCTCTCATCAGCACCTCTTCCTTACTTTACCTTGCCCATGTGTAGTTTCCTGGTTCTTGAGAGGATTTTCTCCTCCTGCCTCTCCCTGCACTTTGGAGAGGGACAGGAGTCCGAATCTCATGCTCTGCTCTCCACCTTGATCCTGGCCCCCGCCTTTGTTTACTACTTCAAGGCAAGGACACTGTGCAATAACCTTCTTAATTGCTCTTACTGCATTCTTCTTACCTTTCAAGTGATTTTTCTCATTGAAGGCACATTCCTCGAATGAAAGACCCAGTTAATAACTCTCTTGTCCAGCCATGAGGACCACAGGTGTCGATTTATTTATGGGTTCCCAAGACCTCCACTGCTCCCACCTGCCATTTACCATCATGAGTCATGAATACTGTCTGTGAACTGGCCCAGTATGGTGACTGATGTCAGAATTAGTGGAGAGATCATCAACATGCATCCATTAGCATTTATTTACTTCACTGTTCTCAGGGGTAGAGAAGTTGTGGAAGACTGGTCTTGTCCTGGGTACATTTGCTGTGGTGTTGTGTTTACAGTTTAATTAAAAGGCCTCTGTTGCAGTGTGCTTTATATGGGTTGATGCACCTTCATAAGCATTATGGAGCATCTTTTGAGCCAGGACCTATGAGAGGTACGGTGATAGATAGATTGCTGATGGAAATTTGCCATCTCACAGGGGAATGTGTTGGATACTAAAATACTCAGAAGATAGAATGTAACACTGCCAAAACACTGTATTAATGTAGAAGGAAGGAGAGAGGTTAATTCTGCATGATGTGTTCAAAACACCAACATTTCTGGGATGATCCAGCTCTGCCTTCAATGGAGGAACACTTGTTGCTTTAATGGGTGGAAGTCCCACAAGAATACAAGCACTGCAAGAGCAGGACCACGACTGTTGTGTTTACTGTTGCATCTCCTGTGTCTCTGGGACTCAGGATGTATTTGGGTGGATGAATGGAAAGAAATACAGGCCAATCCACAATTCGGGGAATTAAATGAAGGCAAAATCCCAGATGAAGGGATGGCTTGACTGGTTATGAGTAGCAGGAAGAAATTAGACATATTGGTGAAATTGTAACTGCTTTGGTTTATGCATCAAGTGATTGAAAGAGAATGGTCAGAGAAATAGTTGGGAAGAATGAGCCCAGAAAGCACACGAATTGTGGCTTTACTTCGAATGAAGTGGGCCGCTAAACGGTGTAGGAACTATTTCGGGTAGGTCTTGTAAGTTTCGAGAATGGATTTTAAATTGGCAGAAAAGATCTCTGATGTGGCCGTAGCTGGCCTCTCCATGCTGTGGGTAAGTAGCTGAAGATATCTGTTGAGGCCACAAGGCCAGTTAGCTGGCAGCAGCAAGGCCAAAACCATTTCTGGGCTCTCATTTCCCTATTTTCTTCTCTCCAGACGTGTGCAACAGCACCGATCTTCCGGAAGTTGAGATCATTAGCCTGCTGGAGGAGCAGCTGCCCCATTATAAGTTAAGAGCCGACACCATCTACGGTTATGACCACGACGACTGGCTCCATACACCCCTCATTTCTCCAGATGCCAACATTGACCTTACAACCGAGCAAATTGAAGAGACGCTGAAGTACTTCCGTGAGTAGTTCCTTTCGTTTGGTGAGGCACTGCAATGGCCCATGCTTCTTAGCTGTGGCCCTGCATGGGACCTTGTACTGGCTAGCAGGTCTTACAGCCTGCCATTCATGGAAGGGTGCTCCAGGAAATGTGGCTGTCGGGTTTAGTCTCACACATGGCCTTGATTTTGAGTGTTATGAATAGACATTTTAGTGTATTGGGGACCAAGTACGAAATTTCATTTGAACCAGTTTTCTCATAACTGTAGAGAAGAATTTGAAAATGCTCCCATTTCCCCCCTCTTACCAAAATACCATGTGAATCCTTAGAAACTCCCTGGGAAAGAGTTTGCATTTAAACCAAAGGTACTGGGAATTCTTGGCTGCTTAGTATTATTTATAGGACATAGCAAAACATGTATAACAAGGCTGACAATTTTTCTTCTTTTTTAAAAAATTGAAGTATAATTGATATATAACATTATTAATTTTAGATGTACAACATAATGATTTGATATTTGTCCATGTTATAGAATGCACCACCACAATAAGTCTTGTTAACATCTGTCCCCATACAG
Organism: Vulpes lagopus; assembly: GCF_018345385.1. Taxonomy (NCBI): domain Eukaryota; kingdom Metazoa; phylum Chordata; class Mammalia; order Carnivora; family Canidae; genus Vulpes; species Vulpes lagopus. Next base: position 11,582,808 of record NC_054842.1, read on the forward strand.
AGTTAGGAAAAAATTTTTTTCTCATGGGGAGAACTTTGGAGATCTGCTCTCTTAGCAGTTTTCAAATATGCAATACATAATATTAACTGTGGTCACCATGCTGTACATTTTATTCCCATGACATATTCATTTTATAACTGGAAGTTTGTACCTTTGACCCCCTTCATTTGTTTCTTCTACCTCCCCAACCTTCCTGCCTCTGGCAACCACCTATCTGTTTTCTATATCTGTGAACTTAGTTTTCCAAGGCTAATGATTTCCGTATGAAAGCCCACTAAGCTGGTTATTCAGGAAAATCAAAAGGCTGCTCCAGTGACAAACCAGTTCTGCCTTAGGCTGACACCTGGTAGGGTGAGCAGTACACTAGGTGGGTTCTCCCCCCACCCCCCACTTCCCAGTGTGTGAAACCTGGTTTTGCAGATTTAGAAAACATGATAATTTTAAAATTTCATGCTAATGATGTTTCTGATGTTCATTCAAGAGGTGCCTTTGTAGAAATAATTTTACCCTTTAGAAATTCACTGCAGCCCTATGAGATGGATAGGACAGACCAGCTCTCCTTTGTCTTAAAACTTCTGACTTTAAAATTCCAGTCAGCTTTAGCCTAGTCTAAATTAGTGATGTCACTTTGGAAGTGACATCATTTACATACCTGTGTATCATTATGTCACCTTTAAAAATAAAAAGTATAGCAATCTTCTACTTGATGGTAACATGGTTCAAAACGAGCTTATAACAGCAGTAAGTTTTCTGTAATTATTGCCTCAATACAGAATTATCTCCAGTGTTCTTAAATTTGGGAAATCACTTATAATAAATGAGTTGGAACTATAAGTTTCTCTTTTAGAAAGTATCTGGGGCTATTTTCACATTTTCTCTATTAGATGTTAATGAGGAAGGAATTTTGTTTAGACTGACCTGTGTTTTATACCTAAGACAAATCCTACAGTCTTTGTGAACACAGCAGATAATCCATTTCAACAGGAATAAAAATAGAGTAGTCCACACCAGGACAGATATGAAGCATGTTAGACTTGTACCAGTGTTCACATCGGAGCTTTAAAATTTCTGATGTGTCTGGTAGCATATAGGAAGCTCTTTGGCAGTCACTTTTGTTGACGCACGGTATCTGTTACACCAAGAGATGTGGTGTTGGGTAGAAAACTGTGTCCGGAGTCACGTCCTTGGCAGGTTCTGTATTTGGTTCCTTCAGACTGCTTCACGGTATAATTCACAGCAGAACTATTTTTTCAAAACTCCTCATGTGTTACTTAATCTTCCTTAAGAGATTGTGTGATTCTGTTGGACCCTGCTTGGCTGTTTCTGTCACCGGAGGCTCCTGGATCCCTTCTCATACACAGATTAACCACTTACATTCACAGCATAGTGGGAACCATCCACAGGGAGTACTTCACTGTTTTTGTAGAATTTTCCTATGAATTGCTCCTTTCATCCCTGTGAAATGTCTGCAGTTTGGGCAGGGCTGGTTTGATTCTCAAGGAAGTAGAAGCATAGTATTTATTCCATAGTACTGATCTCCCATCTTTTCAAATACTTGCAGCAGCAGACTTGAACAGACACTCTGGCTTATTTCTGTTTGTTCTGTTTTTATTTATTTATTTTTAAGATCCTATCTATCTATCTATCATCTATCTATCATCTATCTATCTCTATCTATCTATCTATCTATCTATCTATCTATCTATCTATCTATCTCTATTATCTATCTATTTTAGAGAAAGAGGATGTGTGCAGGAGAGCGTGTGTGCAGGTGAGGGGTAGGGGCAAGGGAGAGAGAGAATCCCAAGCAGACTCCCTGCTGTGTGTAGAGCCTGAACTGGGGGCTTGATCGCAGTTGATCCCAGGACCCCTGTGATCATGACTTGAGCTGAAATCAAGAATGGAACACTCTTAACCAACTGAGTCACCTAGGTGCCCCAGTTACATATTTAAGGGAGGGAGAAAAAAAATATGATGGATTTGGCAGTGAATAAAACAAATTATACTAAGATTAGAAGAAACAAAGTAAATGCTGAGCAGAGGTTCTAAAGGTTCTTAGAGCATAGTTTGCCCCAAGTCTGACCTTAATTTTGTGTTTTCTTTTTTTTTTTTTTTTTAATTTTTTTTTTATTATTTATTTATGTAGTCATACAGAGAGAGAGAGAGAGAGAGAGAGAGAGAGAGGCAGAGACATAGGCAGAGGGAGAAGCAAGCTCCATGCACCGGGAGCCTGATGTGGGATTCGATCCCGGGTCTCCAGGATCGCGCCCTGGGCCAAAGGCAGGCGCCAAACCGCTGCGCCACCCAGGGATCCCTAATTTTGTGTTTTCTTCTGTGATACTTACACTTAGAGCAAAGTAGGTATTTGCTAACTTGATTAAATGAATGATCAGGGTTAGCTCTTACATATAGCACACTCCTCAGCAGGGATTTCAAACTGAGGTCCTAGGACCCCCAAAAAGTCTGTAGAGGGAAATTGGGGATTCTGTGAAGTTCTAAAGGAATGAAACAATGTCTTTATTTTCACTAACTTCTAACTGAAATGCAGCATTTCCTGTCACTGTGAAGATAGAAAACAAAGCATGGTGGTATTAGCAGGACCTGTGACTTTTTCACCAATAGAAATCAAGATTTTCATGTCATGTTGCAGTGGAAACAGATACTTTGAAATACCACCTTTACTCATCACTGCTTTGAAATTACATTCATTATTAAGCATGCCGATAGCCCTTGCTATCTAATACATTGATAATGAAGCTCTTATAGCACAGACTTTTTGCAAGTTTTAATAACTACATTGTAATACAATTGGTTTCCTTTTGTAGTCCTTTGTATTTTATGTTATGTTTTCAACTGTTTGTTCTTTTTTTAAAAATTTTATTTATTTATTCATGAGAGACACAGAGACACAGGCAGAGAGAGGAGGAGGCTCCTTGCAGGGAGCCCAATGTGGGACTCCATCCCAGGTCTCCAGGATCACGCCCCGGGCCGAAGGTGGCACTAAACCGCTGAGCCACCCGGGCTGCCTTCAACTCTTTCTTCTAAGGAGGGGTGCGTGAGCCTTGCCAAGCTGGCTGAGAGGTCAGTGGAAAGCACAGATCAGGGGCCCTGCTCTGTGCATGGTGTCCTCTTTGGGTTTCATTGTTTGTTTATACGTGCGTAACTAGGAGATGCTCTGGCCACGACACAGTGACTCACCTGTGTGTGTTAAATCAGTTGTGAGGTGTGTGAGAAGATAACAGAGCTGTTTCCTCTTAGGTTTATTTTCTTATCAGTTAGGGCAGTGGTTCTCTGTTATGGGTGGGAGTGGGGAGAAGAGACCCTAGAGATTTTGATAATGGGAGATGAGGTAAAACTCAGCCCTCTTCCTTACAGGCCGTCCCTCAGAGTAGAGAAATTACACTTTGCCTTTTTTTTTTTTTTTTAATTAACTTTTATTGGTGTTCAATTTACCAACATACAGAAAAACACCCAGTGTTCATCCCGTCAAATGTCCACCTCAGTGCCCGTCACCCATTCCCCTCCAACACCCGCCCTCCTCCCCTTCCACCACCCCTAGTTCGTTTCCCCGAGTTAGGAGTCTTTATGTTCTGTCTCCCTTCCTGATATTTCCCAACATTTCTTTTCCCTTCCTTTATATTCCCTTTCACTATTATTCATATTCCCCAAATGAATGAGAACATACACTGTTTGTCCTTCTCCGATTGACTTATTTCACTCAGCATAATACCCTCCAGTTCCATCCACGTTGAAGCAAATGGTGGGTATTTGTCGTTTCTAATTGCTGAGTAATATTCCATTGTATACATAAACCACATCTTCTTTATCCATTCATCTTTCGATGGACACCGAGGCTCCTTCCACAGTTTGGCTATTGTGGCCATTGCTGATAGAAACATCGGGGTGCAGGTGTCCCGACGTTTCCTTGCATCTGAATCTTTGGGGTAAATCCCCAACAGTGCAATTGCTGGGTCGTAGGGCAGGTCTATTTTTAACTCTTTGAGGAACCTCCACACAGTTTTCCAGAGTGGCTGCACCAGTTCACATTCCCACCAACAGTGCAAGAGGGTTCCCTTTTCTCCGCATCCTCTCCAACATTTGTTGTTTCCTGCCTTGTTAATTTTCCCCATTCTCACTGGTGTGAGGTGGTATCTCATTGTGGTTTTGATTTGTATTTCCCTGATGGCAAGTGATGCAGAGCATTTTCTCATGTGCTTGTTGGCCATGTCCATGTCTTCCTCTGTGAGATTTCTCTTCATGTCTTTTGCCCATTTCATGATTGGATTGTTTGTTTCTTTGGTGTTGAGTTTAATAAGTTCTTTATAGATTTTGGAAACTAGCCCTTTATCTGATATGTCATTTGCAAATATCTTCTCCCATTCTGTAGGTTGTCTTTTAGTTTTGTTGACTGTATCCTTTGCTGTGCAAAAGCTTCTTATCTTGATGAAGTCCCAATCGTTCATTTTTGCTTTTGTTTCTTTTGCCTTCGTGGATGTATCTTGCAAGAAGTTACTGTGGCCGAGTTCAAAAAGGGTGTTGCCTGTGTTCTCCTCTAGGACACTTTGCCTTTTGAATCTGGCCCTTATCTGGCTTGTTGTTTTTGTTTGTTTTGTTTTTTAGTATATGTACTGCCAAAGTGAGTACTTTTATTTTTTTATTTTCAGTAGCCTCTGTGCCTAATGTGGGGCTTGAGCCCCCAACCCCGAGATTAGGAGTCATATGCTTTGCCCATTGAGCCAGCCAGGTGTTCCTCACCTGGCTTGTTAAGAAGAGGTGTCTAACTTTTTGGGGGGTCTACCTTTACCAGGTGGTAGAATGACCCTTTCAGGCAAATATTTAACAGGTTGATTTTTTGACTCCTGGGGAGTGTGAGAAACACAGAACATGCAAATGATTCACACAGCAAACGTACCCATAGATAGGGGACATTTAGGACTAAGTGGTCTAGGAGGAAGAAAGAACAGTCAACAAGTAGCCCTTGCCGGTATCAGGCACTGCTCCTAATTCCTTACATGTATCTCATTCAGTTCTCACAGTGACCTCTGGGAGAGAGTCTTGCTGTCCCCATCCTGCAGGTGAGGACACTGAGGCACAGGGAAGTTAAGACGCTTGCCCAAGGTCACACAGCTAGCACAGTGGGGTGCTGAATTTCAAACCTACGTTGTCTGGTTTGATTGCATGCTTTACTTTCTCAGAAGAGCAAAATGAGAAAACCATTTAAGAATAAAGCTTACTTGGAAAACATGATACAAAGAGCAAACCCTCAGTTTGACTGTATCAGGAACTATTTATTTATAAAATGTGTGTCCCACATATTCAAAATTCAACTTTTTTTTTCCCCATAAAGGTCGGCATCCCAAGCAACAATCAGCCAGATAAAACTTAATTTCAACTTGAGGTTTCCTCCCTTCTTCCCTGTGGTTTTGTCTCTGTCCTGTGGTCTGGAGGTCATGCTTCCCCATCTCTGGTAGAAATGACTTGTGGGTGCTGTGGACCTTTCTTGCCACACAGCATTCTGCAGACACCAGACATGAAGGCAGCTGTGTTGGTGCCAGGTGGCTGTGGTCCTCATTTCCAGGGCCTGCTATCTGTAACTTTTTTTTTTTTTTAAGATTTATTTATTTATTTATTCATAAGAGACATATAGAGAGGGGAGGCGGTGGGGGGAGAGAGAGAGAGAGAGAGAGAGAGAGAGAGAAAGAAGAGGAGAAGTAGGCTCCTCTCAGGGAGCCCGATGTGGGACTTGATCCCGGATTCCGGATGATCAACCGCTGAGCCACCCAGGCGTCCCTCTCTGTATCTCTTTGGTTAAGGAGACAACTCGGTCAAAAGAAAAGAAATCTCTTTATGTCTCAAGTGCATAGGATTCTCTGGCCATTTCACCTCTGACTTTACCTGGAATAATCTTTTTTCCTGAGGAGAAGAGAAGGTCATAAGGCAAATAAGAGTTTCAAGACATTGTTCTATTGTTTACTTTTGCTGTAAAGTAATCTTAATCAGCCAACAAGTATTTACTGAGCGCCTGGTATGCACCTGTAATCCTTTGTGAGCTTGACTTGTTTGAGTTCCAGTTGAGGTTTTCTGGCTAAGGAAGTGAAAACATCTCTTGGATTATTGATTTTCTTCCCTTACCTAAGCAGAGACTTTGCCACTGGCTCGGGCTAACCCAGGAAGCCCTCAAGGCCTCTGCTGGCATCCTGCATGGGGTGGCTTGCCTTGCTTATGCGGGAGAAGCCAATAGAGTCCGGGGACTTCCACATTCAACCAGGTCCCTGTGCCATTTTAATTTTTTGTTTTTTTAAGATTTGTCTATTTATTTATTCATGATAGAGAGAGAGGCAGGCAGAGACACAGGAGGAGGGAGAAGTAGGCTTCGTGCCGGAGGCGACGTGAGACTCGATCTCGGGACTCCAGGATCGCGCCCTGGGCCAAAGGCAGGCGCTAAACTGCTGAGCCACCCAGGGATCCCCCATTTTAATTTTTTAAAGTTTAACTTAAACAAACAAAAAATTCACAACCATTGCTGGAGCACCCAAGGCCTATGGCATAGTGGCTCGTCCCTAAGGTCATGCATGGTGTCTGCCTTGTGTGGGCTAGGGGTCGTGTGTGGGTCCCCCTACTCCGCCGCCCGGCGCTCTGGGGTTGTGTCCGTGGAGGAGTGAGTGCAACCCACAGTCAATATCATACACATTTCCACGCATTTCCACTGTATCATTCATTTGTGTCCACACGGTCCCAGGCGTCATGAGTGTTTGTACAAGCCTATGTGTCACGCTTTACCATCTTAGGACTTGTTGCGGGTCAGCAGGGAGTCTGCTCGGGGACGAGCCATGAAGGCCCAGAGCATCTGCAGGGGTCTCACTGGCCAGAGCGTGGGCTGGCCCTGGATGTCCTGGTGCTCCTGGAGCAGGGCTGACGTAGCAACCGCTCCTTTCTGGACACTTGCCCTCCTGTCTTTCGGGCCGGTCCTTTCAACCTCTCTCACTGGGTTTTTCTCTTCTTCTGAGCTAAATCAGTGGTTGTGTCGATCCTGATGAACTGAGAGAGCTTTTAAAAATAAGCCCTTCTTGAAATGGTATTTAAGCCCGTAATTCAAATGTCCAGGTAAGTTGATGTGCTGCTGTAAATGTCAGGACGCCCAGCCTGCATCTCCCTGTGTGCTCCCCTCCCAAGGCTTAAGTACCAGCTACATGCTAGCTACTCCCAAATTTCTGTCCAGTTCTGATTCCCCTTTCCCACCTTCCCTTCCCAGCTCCAGGCTCCCATATGTAGTCATTAACTTAGCACATCCACTGTCAATATTTCCCCCCCTCCTTACACGTTTGTCTTGATAAATGTGACATAATTTCCCCCATTTCTGCATCCTGCTGGCTGTTAGCCAGCTCTGTTAATTCTTCTTGCGTGTGTATCTCAGATCCCTCCTCTGACCCTGCTGCCACTATCATGGGTGAAGCCAGTGCCATCCCATTCCTGGGCTGCTGAAACTTTACTTTTCTACTACTCTCTTTTATATCAGCAGCCCGGCTGGCCTTGTCTCGAGATCCACTCAGGTTATGCTGCTACTTTGCTTCTCACTGCTCTTTCAATAAAAGGCAGAGTCTTCTAGGACCCTGTGACTTGGCTCTTGGCCTCTCTCCAGCCAGCCTCATTGCACCTTCTTAACCTCGTACCAGCCCCACTGTGGACACGCCAAGCTTGCCTCACAGAGGCTCCCTCTGAACCCCCTCCTCTTTCTTTCCTGTTCTCTAATTCTCAGCACCAATGTGCCCTCTTCAGAGTAGCCTTCCTCCCGAAGCCTTCCTTGAGCACCAATCTGTGATGTCCCTCCCCATTCCTTTCTGCTGCCTTCATGGTTCTCATCTCCCTGTTTGCTTACATTGTGATAATGCAAACAATAATAATACAGAGTCACCTTTATGGAGTGCTTCCTGTTTGCTGAGCTTGTGCTAAACGCTTTACCTTCATGAGTCCATTAGGACACACACACTGGATTGTGATCCCCTCTTTGTTAAATGATTTTTTTCAGGTACAATGCACTGGTGTATCCAAACTGGATTGGCTATTTAATCCTTAATTTAGTCTTTAAGGTATTAAACTTAACTTTCATAGAAACAGCTCTTTTTTGGTGTTATTCATGAAATGATAAATGTAATTGCGTGATTACATTAGCAAGCAAAACAGAAATGAACAGGTTTGGGAACAAACACCCATGACAATTGGTAGGGAAAGAGCGTGATTTCTAAGAGCCCATATGCCCAGGCTCGAGAGACAGTGGCTGGCTGGCGGGCAGTGGCAGCAGGCAGTGGACTTTCTGGGGGCCACAGGCCCTTATTTTGGCTACAGGTCAGCTAGGAGTTGGGAATAGAGAAGCTTATAGCACATCCCTTCTTTCTAGCCAAGACAAGAAGTCTCCTCATCACGAGATGTGGTCTTTGAAGTGTTCATGTTGGAGGGGTACCCAGGTGAAGATCAAACAGGAAACATCCTGATTTAAGTATTTCCCACTGGAACTTTTATTTATAATGTGTATCTGTGAGCAGCTGAATTGTGCCTGGCAATGTAGTTCTGCCTCCCTTCAGACCTGCCATCTCTGGTTTGGTTTGTTACTTTTCATTTTTGGTAAAAATCTCTTTTCTCCTTCCTCTGCTTAACAGTGGATGCTTGTCAGTCTTTTTTCTTAGGTTCTCCTGCCTCCCCCCACCATCCTTTGCTTTGGTCATTGTGTCTCTGGAGGCGGTGTCTACATCTCTCTCTCTACCCACAGGATGGAGTCTCACATAAGCTGAACACAAGTTTGTCATCTTCACGCCCGCCTTTCTTACCAGCTGCCTGACTTCCACGGAGACCTCAGGCACTTGGCAGCAGCCCATGCCTCGTCCCATCCGTTGTGTTCTCAGAGGCACCCATTGCCTTGAGAGATAGTGTCCACTTCTGATTTTCAGGGTAGAAGAAGCAGGGATGCTTGTCACTGTTTGACAGAATCATGGAGCCCACTCCATGTCTCATCTTTTAGCATCTGGCTGTGTAGTGAACATAAATGGCCTCTAAAGGGAGTGAGATTTTAAAAATAATACATAAAAGTACATAAAAGTGTGCTAATTGTAGATAATTTAGCAAAAATTAGGACAAAAAGATGACTAACAGCCTTAGCAACCACTTCTCAATTTTTGTTGAGATATTTTTAGTGGATTTTTTTCCTTCCACAAATATATTACATATCTGGGAACATAATGCTTTTTTAGTTAATTGTGTATGTTGACCATTTCCCCATGTGTTAAAATTCTTGAAAAACACAATTTTCATTGTTGCTTAATATACTATCATTTATATCTAATCATTTATCTGTTATTGGGAATCTGGGCTGTTTCTAATTTTTTCTCAGATGACATGCCAGCGAACGCCCTTCTACATCAGTATGTGTACACCCCACTCATGATTTCCTTAAAGTGTGCTTTTAGAAATTTACTCAACTTGAGAATGTGGTGATTTTTATGTTTCTTTGAACTATGTTATTACTCACTCTTAGATTAAATGTTAACTTACCGCAACAGAAGCAGCCCATTCTTAGTGAGCAGACACTAAGTCATGAAGTCATTGGGAACCCTGAGGAATACATGTTGAGTGAGTGAATGAGTAGGGCACCATTCCATAAGGTTCTAAGAGTTCATAAACTTCCTGATGTTTTTTTGCTCACCGAGAATGGTCGGTAGAGATCCAGAGATTTGGTGGATGCCTCATTCTTTGGATTCAGAATTCTTTTTGTGTTTCATCTCTAATTTCTGTTGGATGGTTTCTACGTGGTGATGGTTAATGATAAATGAAAAGGACATCCATCAGGTGTCTATCATATTCTGGGTACTCTGAGTCCCTCTGTAGTGCTCAGAGGGGGAGACTGTCCATTTTGAAAGTGAGGAGGCTGAGGTTCAGAGGAGACCCTCCAGTGTCAGCCCAGGGTCACACAGGATGGGCAAGAAGCAGGGTCTGAGCCCAGCTAGACCAAGCCCATTCTCTTCCACAGTACGATATCCACAGGGTAGCCCACGCCTTACTATCTAGGGTTTGAAAAGGTCTTCTGTGCTTTTGCGGTGCTTACGTGGAGAGCATTTCACCTGTCCCCAGCTCTGACTTATGATCTTCTCATCTTCAACTCTGTCTTTTTATTTCCAAGGCATCAGGCTGGGCAGTACTCAGATGTACTTTGCCTGAAAACACTGCTTTTGGTCTTTAAGAAGACTGGAAAAAGTCCGTTGTATGTTTTCTTATAAGACACCTGAGGAAGAATGTCTTAGCCTTTTCTTGGCTTGTACAGGTGGTTACCCATTAATGAATGTTTAGAAAATGACAATAATAGGTAAAGGCCTGAAGAAAATGATGGAAGTAGACAATTGTGTGTGTGTGTGTGTATTTTTTTAATTCAAAGTGTTATCATGGGATCACCTTAGAATTTTCACCAAGGACAGCTTAATGAAGGAACAATCATGCACGTTATCTATAGAAGTTTAGCTAGAATTGAGAGGTGCAGCTTATCTGTGTGGGGTAGTGATGTCTATTTAGGGTTTAGGTAGCCTTCCTATATGGTAAAGGTTTTCTTTTTCTGAGTGGTTCTTTTTTTTAAATATTTTATTTAAATTCAGTTTGCCAACATATAGTACAACATCCAATGCTCATCACATCACATGCCCTCCTTAGTGCCTGTCACCCAGTTGTTACCCCATCCCCCACCCACCTCCCCTTCCGAAACCCTTTGTTCCCCAGAGTTAGAAGTCTGTCATGGTTTGTCTTCCTCTCTATTTTTTCCCCACTCCGTTACCCTCCTATCCCTTATGATTCCTTTCACTTTTTCTTGTATTCCACATATGTGTGAAACCATATGATGATTGTCTTTTTTTGATTGACTTCTTTCAGTTAGCATAATACTCTCCAGTTCCATCTACGTCGAAGTAAATGGTAGGTTCATCTTTTCTGATGGCTGAATAATATTCCATTATATATATATATATATCGCATCTTCTTTATCCATTCATCTGTCGAAGGACATCATTCTGAGAGGTTCTTAGAGAAGAAAAGTCGTGAGAGACCCAGCAGTCAGCCCCGTGTTTGAGGGCCTCATTCCCCTCATCTGCCAACTCCATGTGTGACCTTGAGCAAATCTCAGAGTGTCTTTGGGACTCAGATTTTTTATCTGGAAATTAGTCAGCATTAAACATTCTGTTGACTCTCTGAATATGTCATTGAGAGCATTTTACTCTTTTGTCAAAGGTATCCCATGACAAAGTTCTCTTGTTGTTATTTCTTGTTTTTGTTTTATTGCAATTTTTTTTCTGTATTATTTAACAGGAATTATGAGACTTGGGGCTTTAATTTTCAGTTTTAAGAAATTGTTAAAAAGTAAAACCAGTTTCATAAATATATATATATATATATACATATATATATATATATATATATATAAAAGTAGTATTTGCTTTTTAAAATAAAAGTGCTTTTGCTCTCAGGTGATAATTCTAGGGAAAATCATAAAGAATTCTCAGACAGAATACTATAGAAATATTGGCCTAATTCTCCAGGCATGTTTTAAATTGCCTACAACTTTCCTCATTAAGATTTAGATCTCTGCAAGGCTTATGTTCTAAGAGACTACAAGCTATTGGAAATAATTTCTGTATTCATTGAGTAAATCCCAAGGGGGCAGAGCCCGTGTCTGCATCACGTTTGAATGGGCCAAAGCTGCCTCAGCTCAGTGCCTTGCATTAAATAAATGTTTAAGGAGATCCCTGGGTGGCTCAGCGGTTTGGCACCTGCCTTCGGCCCGGGGCATGATCCTGGGGTCCCGGGATCGAGTCTTGCATCGGGCTCCCTGCGTGGAGCCTGTTTCTCCCTCTGCCTGTGTCTCTGTCTCTCTCTTTCTCTCTGTCTCTCTCTCATGAGTAAATAAATAAAATGTTTTTAAAAAAATTAATAAATGTTTAATAAATGCTTCTTAAGTAACAGAAAATGAAAAGATACATGTTTTAAGTTAAACTTTTCCTCTTTTTTTTTTTGATAAAAACAAACAAAAAAACTGCATATGGAATACAGAGATCATTTTGATTTTTGCTACTTTCCAAAGATTGCCTTCATCTGATTAAAATCCTAAGTGCAGCAAAAATAGAGGCACTGCAATATGCTCTAATCCTCAACAAATGAAATGGATAAATAGCACCCAGTGCTTTCTGAAGAAGGGGATTGATAGTTAATATGAGGTGGTGGCATAGGAGAAAACATGGTGGGGAGTTGCCCTGCAGAACCCTGGGGATCTATTCTCACCCAGGTGTTGTGTGTGGTCGGTGGGGTCGTGTGAGGGGAGTAAAGGTAAATTAAAGGGTTGGGTAGAGGATGTGTTGGAATGGAAAAGAGATCTGCAACCAGGGAAAACTTCTCATTTTCATTTGCTAACAAAAAAGATACCAAAAGCATGCATTATGTTTATGAATAGTTGCCATGAATTTCTCTCCTGTAAATGCCCACATTTTGGCCGTGTCCTTCTGCCATTCCCAAAACCTGAAGCCATGTTGCTTACAGGTGAGCATCCAAATGAACCCTGTGTTATGCCTTCTCCCCTCTCTTGCTCACCCCTCACTCAAGTGGACTCTTCCTTGGGTGCATTGTCACTGCTTTTAGCTACCCAAGTGTCTGCAAGGTCAGAGGCGAGAGCAGAGAAGCTGGCTGTATGGACACTCCCCACATGTGAGCCATACCTGGTCACAGCATCTCCACCCAGGTGTGGGCCCAGGCCTCAGGCGATAGAACTGGAGGACGAGTGCCTGAGAGGTGGTGCAGAACAGCCATATGCTGGTGCACCTGATAGCACCTGCAGCTCTGGACACAGTGCCTGGTCAGCAGGATAGCCTGCTGGATAGCAGGTACTCATCCCGGGGGCAGTCTACCCACTAAGCTAAGCTTAGTAGCTAAGCTTACTTTGGCATCTGCCACCTGCCAGTTTTTTTTTTTTTCTCAATAAACCAGATTCCAATGTTGAGTATCTTTTCTTTTAAGACCAAAAATGCTTGGCAAGCAGTTCTGTACAGATTGACTGTTTTCCTTTTCATGTCAATCCAGCACATCTAAGACAAAGTTGGAACAGACTCAGGTGGGAAATTGATATGACAGCTCAGCTTGCACCCCATCGGCTCCTCCTGGGGGATGTGCTCAGGCCACAGAGACTCAGAGTTATGGCAGGAGCAGAATTGGGGATTGGTGGAGCTTCTGGTGTGCATTTTGAAGCCTGCAACGTCTGCCGTATGACCCGCTGGTCCTGGGAGTGAAATGTCCCATGCAGCTCCCCAACACTGCAGGAAGCAAACTGGGAACTGTGGAAACACATCCGAACTCTGTTTCTTCTCTGTGTCCTTCTTAGACATACAGGTGATTTTAATAACTGCATCAAGGCCTGGCTGCACGTTGGCTCTGCAGTGTTCTGTTGAATGCTATCTCCTGGCCTTTGGATGTGTCTCTAAAAGCCAGACTTCGTTCTGCCCTAGAGAACTCTGGAGGTGGCATGAGTGCCTGCTTTTCCTGTGCCTGAAATGAGGTGGAGATGGTTTGGGAGGGCGTAGTTGACAGCAAGCTGTTTGCTAGCAGCCTGCCTTCTGCCATAGGAGCTCAGTGACTGGCAGTGGCGATGTTTTTTTTTTTTTTTTTTTTTTTTTTAAAGAGAGGGGCACAGAAGCCTCCTCTCTGTCAATTTTCTGTAGCAGGTGGGAGGAAGGTCTGTTAGTAAGACTGTGTTTCATGGGAGTTCCACCAGCCCTCTCTGGCATGGAAGTCCATTTTGGGTCTTCCCTTCTCTGTCCTTAGGCTCCTAGCCACCACTGGGTGCAGACAGGCTAGCCACACTATTTCCTGAAGGAAGGAAAGCTCTAGAGACTGGGAACATATTCCAGAGGGAATTGGGGCTGTTGAATGTTTCTGCTTCCAAGCAGGAGGGAAGCACACAGGGAGCCATCCTTTTACCCACCTGCTTAATTGGTTGGCAGGACATGCCTTGTGCCAGTCACCGAGAGGCACAGAGGAAAGTGGCATGTGGCAGGTTCCATAATGTTCAGATACTTTGGGGCAAACTCCTAACTGTGTTATTTGTGCTGTAATTGTTAATGTTTACTCATCTTTTAAATGTATTGAGTAACTATTCAAAATTATGTATATATATGTATACGTTCAAGTATATACATAAAATCGTTCATATGTGTATGAACATTTAATTCATATGCTCACACAACTAATAATCAGAAACTTAGAAATTCTTTTTTAAAAAAAGATTTTATGGGAAAAAAAAAAAAAAAAGATTTTATGGGAAACCCTGGTGGCTCAGCGGTTTAGCACTGCTTTCGGCCCAGGCCGTGATCTTGGAGACACCAGATCGAGTCCCATATCTGGCTCCCTGCATGGAGCCTGCTTCTCCTTCTGCCTGTGTCTGCCTCTCTCTGTCTCTGTGTCTCTCATGAATAAATAAATAAAATCTTTAAAAAAAATAAAAATAATAAAAAAAAATTTTATTTACTTATTCATGAGAGACACAGAAGCAGAAACATAGGCAGAGGGAGAAGCAGGGTCTCTGCAAGGAGCCTGATGTGGGACTCGATCCCAGGACCTTGGGAATCATTCCCTGAGCTGAAGGCAGATGCTCACCACTGAGCCACTCAGGCGTCCTAGAGATTAAATTCTTTTAAACATTAAAATTTGATTACAAATGTATGTAATAGATTACCCTTGATGCAGCAGGCCAACTCTATTAGATTCTCTTAAGTGCTTGCAAAAGAGAACTTACAGCTCACCTTGCAGCATAGGACCCAATCCTCCTCCTGCCTAGATATAGTTTGTGACCACAGCGTTAGGCCTACCTAGTCTTTCACCTGCCTCCTCATTCCATATCCGGTTGGCTTATTCATAGCCTCCCTACTTAGAGAAATGTTCATGAAATGCTTTATAAAAGATATTAGTGGCAGAGACAGAAGAGTCATACACGCCTACTCTCCCCTACTTCTTAAGATGGTTCAAAAATATCTTCCTGTTATCTTCTTTCCTTTATCAGTTGCCTTGTTCACTTGTTTGTCCTTTAGTTTTGTGTTCCCTGATTTCACGGCTTTCACAGACTCCACTTATTCCCTTTAAATGTTATTAACTGAGGGACACCTGGTGGCTCAGTGGTTGAGCATCTGCCTTTGGCTCAAGGCGTGATCCCAGGGTCCTGGGATCGAGTCCACATTGGGCTTCCCCTGGGGAGCCTGCTTCTCCCTCCGCCTATGTCTCTGCCTCTCTGTGTGTCTCTCATGAATAAGTAAATAACATCTTTTAAAACAATGTTATTATGAAACTGGACCACTCTCTTTCACCATACACAAAGATAAACTCAAAATGGATGAGAGATCTAAATGTGAGACAAGATTCTATCAAAATCCTAGAGGAGAACACAGGCAACAACACCCTTTTTGAACTTGGCCACAGTAACTTCTTGCAAGATACATCCACGAAGGCAAAAGAAACAAAAGCCAAAATAAACTATTGGGACTTCATCAAGATAAGAAGCTTTTGCACAGCAAAGGATACAGTCAACAAAACTAAAAGACAACCTACAGAATGGGAGAAGATATTTGCAAATGACATATCAGATAAAGGGCTAGTTTCCAAGATCTATAAAGAACTTATTAAACTCAACACCAAAGAAACAAACAATCCAATCATGAAATGGGCAAAAGACATGAAGAGAAATCTCACAGAGGAAGACATGGACATGGCCAACAAGCACATGAGAAAATGCTCTGCATCACTTGCCATCAGGGAAATACAAATCAAAACCACAATGAGATACCACCTCACACCAGTGAGAATGGGGAAAATTAACAAGGCAAGAAACAACAAATGTTGGAGAGGATGCGGAGAAAAGGGAACCCTCTTACACTGTTGGTGGGAATGTGAACTGGTGCAGCCACTCTGGAAAACTGTGTGGAGGTTCCTCAAAGAGTTAAAAATAGACCTGCCCGGGATCCCTGGGTGGCGCAGCGGTTTAGCGCCTGCCTTTGGCCCAGGGCGCGATCCTGGAGACCCGGGATCGAATCCCACGTCGGGCTCCCAGTGCATGGAGCCTGCTTCTCCCTCTGCCTATGTCTCTGCCTCTCTCTCTCTCTCTCTGTGACTATCATAAATAAATAAAAAGTTAACAAAAAAATTAAAAAAAAAAAAATAGACCTGCCCTACGACCCAGCAATTGCACTGTTGGGGATTTACCCCAAAGATTCAGATGCAAGGAAACGTCGGGACACCTGCACCCCGATGTTTCTATCAGCAATGGCCACAATAGCCAAACTGTGGAAGGAGCCTCGGTGTCCATCGAAAGATGAATGGATAAAGAAGATGTGGTTTATGTATACAATGGAATATTACTCAGCAATTAGAAACGACAAATACCCACCATTTGCTTCAACGTGGATGGAACTGGAGGGTATTATGCTGAGTGAAATAAGTCAATCGGAGAAGGACAAACAGTGTATGTTCTCATTCATTTGGGGAATATGAATAATAGTGAAAGGGAATATAAAGGAAGGGAAAAGAAATGTTGGGAAATATCAGGAAGGGAGACAGAACATAAAGACTCCTAACTCGGGGAAACGAACTAGGAGTGGTGGAAGGGGAGGAGGGCGGGTGTTGGAGGGGAATGGGTGACGGGCACTGAGGTGGACACTTGACGGGATGAGCACTGGGTGTTTTTCTGTATGTTGGTAAATTGAACACCAATAAAAATTAATTTAAAAAAATAAAAATAAAACAATGTTATTAATTGTATTCTGTTTTTGATGGTCAAATTGCCTGGCCCTGGACCATCCTCTTATGCCAGCTTCTGCACCTTATCACTTCTACTCCAAGACCTTGTTAAGCTATCTTTGCTTTCTTGCCAGCTGGTGTTATAGGTGCATCTTGATTTTTTCCTGCCCCAAGACATGGAATTAACAGCTCTCCAAGGAGCCCTGTTGACATTTCACTCAGAGCTGGACACCAAAGTATTGACCTGCATGTCGTTGGTGGAGTGGTATCCTTGCTGGGCCACTTTTCTTAGCAGAGCTGGAAATAGTTTTTTTTTTAAGATTTTATTTATTTGAGAGAGAGAGAGAGAGAGAGAGAGAGAGAGAGAGAAAGCACAAGCAGGAGGAGGGCAGAGGGAGAAGGAGAAGCAGACCCCTTGCTGAGTAGGGAGCCCAATATGGCGCTCCATACCAGGACCCCAGGATCATGACCTGAGCTGAAAGCCGATGCTTAATTAACCAACTGAGCCACCCAGGCGCCCATGGAACTAGTATTTCTTTTTAATATCATGAAGTCCCATTGATATTTTCAATTTAACTCTTTCCTGATCATTTTTTATTCTTTTTAAAAAAAAAAACACAGTATTTTTGCTGTGAGATGCCAGTTAGGGTTTTTATTTCCTGTAACTGAATCCCTTCTTCTATTTTTTTCCTTTCATGTTTCACGTGTAAATAATTTTTAGATGTTTTCTTAGCTATTGATGGGAAGACTTCAGAGGTGGACCATGCCTGGTTTATATCCACATGCTCTTATTGCTGAGTGATCCGAGGCTAGCAGCTTAAACTTTTTGCCTCCCCCCCTGCCCTGCCACATCCCCTATCTGCACATCGAGGGGGCTGGTAGTTAGGTAGCCAGGTCTGAGGAGTGAGTGAGCTAGAAAGTGCTGGCTGCCTGGTGTGCAGCCTGCATTTTCCTAAATGATATCCAGTGATGAGGGTGAGTGAGAGGTGGCTTCCGAGGCTGCTCCTGGGACTTGTCCCTGATCCTGGTTCTCCCAGGGTGGAACAGTGATGGGGGCAGCCCAGGCATGGTAGTGATGGGGTGCGGGGAGCTTGCTTTTTCAGCTGCAAGAAGCCCTGAGGGAGGGAAGACTAGGACCCCTGGGGGGCATGGGACTCATAGAGGGAAATGTGAATCTGAAGGCAGATGCACCTAGATCTTAACCTCAGCACCATCTCTGCAGAGCTGTGGACAGATTGCTCTGTCCTTCTGAGCCTATAAAAGAGGAGTTTTGGTGTGGATGTTTACTTTGAATCCTGCTTGAAGCCCATGGAAGTCACCCATAAGTGCTGCTGTTTCCTTTGTATTTATTGATACTCTGTCTTCTTTCCCATTTTCTTAAAACATGAATTGGACATGTACAGTTTTTGCACTTGATGTAAGTTGTGTTCAGCAATATATGACTGCTTAGAAAGGTGTCCCCCCACCCTGCCCCCCCGCTGACTGTCACTCTGGCCTATTACTGTGAACTCTGTCTTTTCATTAATTATGCAGGGACAAGCCAAGACATGATGTTTCTACCTCATTTCCCTAATTATAGCTTAGAAAATTGTACTCTCTTTTTAATTGCCCGTACTGGCTTACTTATGTTTTTAAAGAATTTTGAGTAATGAGGATGATCACAAACTAATGCTTATTGCAAACTCATTTTGTCCCAGGCACTGTGCTGAGTGTTCTGCCATCCACTAATTAATTAAAACGTGGCCTTGTCTCAGAGGCAGGTACTATAATCACCCCATTTAGCAGATAAGACTCAGGTGTCTAAGAGGGTCACAGAGATGGATGAGGAGCCTGGACCTAAACCTCAGGCCATATTACTCCAAAAGCTCAAGCTCTTAACTATGACATTGAACTGCCTACAGGATGCCTGAGGGGCCCAGTGGTTGAGCCTCTGCCTTCAGCTCAGGTTCTGATCTCAGGGTCCTGGGATTGAGTCCGGCATCGGGCTCCCTGCATGGAGCCTGCTTCTCCCTCTGCCTGTGTCTCTGCCTCTCTCTGTGTCTCTCATGAATAAATAAAACATTTTTTTAAAAAAATTAAACTGCCGGTATTAATCTGTTATCTGTGTGTCCATCTATCCATCCATTATTTTTTGCTTTTATGATGATGTGTTATAATAAAGTATGTTTAAAAATTCATAGTACTGGAAGGTAAATGTGCCCTGCCTTTGTTTAAAGGGTTTCTTCCCACATCTGACTTTCTGTGACACTTTACAGAATTTGCATTTCCCGTTTGTTCATTACCCCTCATTTTGCAAATTCATATTGGACCTTGAACCTTTTCCCCAGCCATAGTGGGTTGAACCTGGTGAGCGTGCTGATATTTGAGGAATCTGTTCATTGTTGACTGGCGGCCTAGGGCCATCTTTCTAATTAGAAACACCTTAAAGAAAACCTTGCAGTACTAGCCTCTGCTCATGTCTCATGAGGAATGACATGTGGGAGGGCCACGTGGCGGGGGTTGCCATGGGCTGCAGAGAACTGCTGTCCTTATAGAAGAGAGACTTGGTAGAGGACCAAAGGGTGAGGGATGTTCAGATAATGAGGACAGGTAGAGCTGGAATGAAAATCATTGGCTGCTGACTTTAAATAGGCAAATGTCCTAGAAAATATTAAATGTGTATCTAAGTTGGGGTCAGGAAGAGGGAAGGTCAGGGATTAAACTAAGGGAGGGAGATGATGGGGATTTGCTCCCTACTTGGACCAGGAAGAATTTGGAATTGGGTGGTGAGGGGGGCAGGTCCTCCGGGGTATAGGTGACAGCTGGGGAACGGCCTGACCAGGGACAGTCCCATTTCCTGGCACTGTACATTTTCCAAACTTTCCCAAAAGCTTGCTTATGGCTCAAGCCAAGATTCATCACCAGCTGCCTTTAACTTTCCTTTACTCTTCTGAGACTCAAGGAGGTTCCTCTATTTGATGTTGCTAAAGAGGCAGGAGCCCCGCTTTCCACACGGGGTAGGACATGCCCTCACCATGTGCAGGCTGGGCCAAGTGAGCTCAGTTGGCCACCTGGCAAGTGGGAAGATCTGCTTGTAGCATCTCATGCTGGTGTACAAGCATGACCTGGTAAAAGCATAGGGCCCTGGGGAGGGGGTGTACCTGGAGCTGGGAAAACCTTCTGGAACCTACACAGGGGACAGGAAGCCAGCTCTGGGGACCTCACAACACAACATTAAAAGGCTCATCTGCTTCTCATGATTTAGAAAGGCTGAGATAGATTTATACATGGTACAGATTCTGCCCAAGTGTCTACATATAGGGTTTGTAATTGTGTGTGTATGTATATATGTGTGTGTGTGTATGTACACAAACATATAGTTTTCTTAAATTCTTTTTTACTCAAATGCAGAGAGATACACACACTGTATATTACCCACCCCAATTTATCCATCCTGTTGAAATACCTCACCATTCGAAATGTGATCTGGGGACCAGAAGCATTGCCATCACGTGAGAGCTTGTTAGTAATGCAGAATCTTGGGCCTGCCACAGACCTGCCGCAGCAGAATCTGCATTTTAGCAAGAGCTCTGGGTGATTCACGTGCACATTAACTCCCGGAAGCCCTGCCCTCAAGCGATGTGTCTCCACGTTTGTTAACTGAGGCATCATATGCAATTGGAAGAATAAGGGGGGAATTATCCCTGTTCAGTCATTGTAACAGGAAAGAAGCATGCCCTCTCATAGTGGAAAAGAGACCCTTTTACTATTACTCATTCATAAATTACATGGTCTTGAGTAGAAAATTAAGAGAAAAAACGAACAAAGCCCATGCTGCTGCTGTTGACATCCGCAGATTAGTTATGGTATTCCGCCAACAGGCTGGTGAGGTTCTATAGGTAGTTTTGTTTAAGGGCATTGGTTTTGGAGGGAGATTTTTGCCCCCAGAGGACATTTGGCAGTGTATGGAGACATTTTTTGGTTTTTGTATTGACAAGGAGAGGATGGTGCTTCTGGCATCTAAGTGGGTAGATAACAGTGCTGCTAAACACCCTGCTATGTCCAGGACAGCCCACCCACAGCAAAGAATGATCTGACCTTAAATGTCAGCAGTTATGCTGAAGTTGAGAAATTCTGCTTTAGAGGATGGAGTTACCCTATAGTACATCCAAAATCTAATTATCCCGTACTCATTTGAATGAAATATTTAAAACATGTCAAGCACTTAGAAATAGTAAATGTCGAGAAGCCTGGGTGGCTCAGCGGTTTAGCGTCTGCTTTCAGCCCAGGGCGTGATCCTGGAGTCCTGGGATTGAGTCCCACATTGGGCTCCCTGCTTGGAGCCTGCTTCTCCCTCTGCCTATATCTCTGCCTCTCTCTCCCCTCTCTCTCTCTCTCTCTCTCTCTCTCTCTCTCTGTCTCTGTCTCTCATGAATAAATAAAATAAAATCTTAAAAAAAAAAAACCTAGTAAACGTTAACTCCGGTTTTTTTTTTCCTTAGGAAATAACACATTACAAACGCATTTAGGACAGTTGCAAAGCTCCCTTCCCCTCCTTCCCTAGAGGCAGCTACTATCTTGCAGGTGGGCTGTTTTGTTCTGCTGTTTGTACTTTGATCGCACGTGTAAGTGCCCAAGAAACAGTATATCGCATTGCTTGGGCCCCTTTGTCATGGCATCCTCCCCTGTTGGTATGTTGTAGGCTGTTTTTTTCAGAAGTTTGAGCAAAGGCATGAACAGCGAGCAGAACTGCATCTCAGTGAAAAACATTTCCATTTTCTAAATAATTTGCGTTTCCTTGAGGCGGTGGTCAGATTTTCAGAAAAGATGTTTAATGTGTTAAATCAGATTGGTGAGAGAAAATTAAAAGTAATGGTTGCAGATTTTAGAAGGTGGGCATTTTTTCAAAAGCAGACTGTGCAGTGAGTGGCCCAGAAGCGAGCAGATATTCTTGTCCTTATGTTTGTTGGAAGTGACCATGGTAGCGAGGCCCCCTGGCCCGCACCCTCCTTTCTCCCTGGGTGGCACCTCTCAGCCCCTGCTCCCAGCATTCTTGGAAGACATTGCCTCCATCTCTGCATCATTTTTCAGAGATGGCCAGTTTCTATGGCAACTGTTAGATTGAAAGATGAGCAGCAAGCAGGAGGCGAGGCTTGAGTGAGACCTCTGGGTGGTGGTGTGTGTCCCTGACGTCACCCTCCTCGCGTCTGGATAGGACAATTCCGGATACTCCCATTCAGGGCTGCTGGCCACTGCCGCTTTATTAGCAGGGCTGTTGGGGGCTCCGAGAGCTCTGCAAATTGCCTCCCTTTCTGCTCTTCCCGTCCTCGCCCCACCAGAATTCTTCTTTTCACTGCCTCTTTTCTGTTTGGGCTGCAGACTGTCATTAAGAATGCACAGCTTAATTCCGGTGTGTTTCGGGATGCTCTTCTGCCCAGTGTTCTGGAAGGGCAGGGAGGCATGGCAGTGTTTTACTTGATGTTGATGGCGCTGTGAAGTCCGTTCTTTCCTCTGCAAGAATACTGACTATGCAGAAATTTATTGAAGCGGATTATTATGAACTAGACTGGTATTATGAAGAATGCTCGGACGGTAATTATGGCTCCCTGCAAAACAGAGCAGGAATGTGGAGGGACATTGTCTCCCTCCGGGGTGGGGTGGTGGTCCTGAAACCTTTCGTGGGGACACAGGCAGGAGGTGGGGGCACTGGAACCCACACTGCCGCAGGCATGCATGGCTCTGACAGGCTTGAAGGCACGGTGGAGGTGGAGGAGATGGCAGGTGGGCAGGGTCATGGATCCTCCTCTGCCGTTAGTCGGTCTTTGCTCAGAAGGGCTGATGGTATTGGTATGCAGGGCTTATGAGCATCATACTTCTCTTGGATCGAATTCTCTCTGGGGTGAGGCGTGAGCGTGGTGTTGATGCGTGTGTGTGTGCGTGTGTGCGTGTGTGTGCAAGGGGGAGATGTGTTCAGTGACCTCTGTGCTATTGGCGGGGTTGGGGAATAGTATATTCAGAACTGTTGGCAGCAGGCCTGGAAAAATCCTCCCTTCCCTGAACTCAGACGTGGTGGGGTGGGGGTGGGGGTGGGGGTAAATGTGGGAAGGCTGGAGAAAATGCAGAAGCAGCTTCCCACCCAGCAGGCAATTCAAATGAATTTTGCCTGTGGGATCCCACAGAGATGGGGGTGGGGAGATGTTGGGAGGGGCAAGGAGAGACTGTCTCCTCCTGTCACCCGCTCAGTTTGTGCAGGGAGGGTGTGGCACATTCCATAGGAGACTGGGCTGGACAGGTCTCGGGAGGTTTCAGGTACATGGCAATAGCACCAAGGTGCATTCTCAGAGAGGCCACAGGAGAGGGCTTCCTGTGGTGTTGGGCATCAGAATCGTGTATGACACAGTTAATCTGTCATCTTTAATTTCTTCTTCAAAATAACCCTCAAATCACATGTCTCTTACACACACACACATACATGAAAAGAATACAATTAATATGTACAGTTTGAGGGTCTCTTCCCTGATGATGGTATGTTCCCAGCCCCACACGAACCACTAATAGATAAGGGAACTGTTTTTTAATTGAATCGGGAGTTTCAGACTGCCCTAACCATGACCACATTTGATTAACCTGAATGATGTAGCAGGCTGGGAGCTGGCCTCGTTAGTAAGCTGAAGAACTACATAATTGTCTCTTATCTGCTGATTTCTGTCTTTTTTTTTTTTTTTTTTTTTATTTCTGTCTTGACCCAGGGCTACAGGGGAGGGACCAAGAGACTTTCTTGGAGAGGGTGAATGGGTATGTAAACGTGCTGAGAAACTTCCCCTGGTGAGTCCCACTGCCCCCCCAGCCTTAGGTGAAGATGGTGTCATGTGGAGTCCCTGTGCATTTTAAAATATCCTGAGTAATGGTGGTGGTGGGCAGCTCCAAGCATCTTCAGGGGAAAAGGTGACTGAATCCTTCTCTTTGTTTGGATACATTGTTTTGAAGCCAGTTCCTGTCCTGTTACCCCACTCCAAGAGGCAATGATAGGGATGCTATCAGAACTGTCACTGAACTCTTAAGAGTTTCCGTGGTGATAGTGACTCACTGAGTCCTCCCTAACTTTTTGGAGTATGGACCTCCTTGGTGGATCACTGGAATGGGGAGGATTAGTTTCTGCACAGAGCCTGTCCCAGGCTGTGGATGGGTTGGGTGTGGCTGTGGCTCCCACGGATCCCTCCTAGAAGTGGGGGAGGAAGGTTTCTTACTATCTTGACCCAATTGCTACACCATCCAGCCCTCTTTATACCCTCGTCCTTGGGGATAAAGCCAGTGGCTTGTGGTAGGCAGTCTGAGGGGTGAGAGGAGGCTGGCTGACTCTAATCTGGGTGTCTGTCAGATGGACTTTCTTACCCAGCCATTTCTCAGTTGAGTCTTTTGGCCTGGAGGCAGCCAGATCTCTCTTCTTCCAACGGAAAGGAAAATGGAAGGAGAAGCGACTTCTCTATCCAAGGGTAAATTAGTGTTGATTGCAGTTACTGTCTGAATGTATGTTGAGCGAAATACTTGCCATGACCCTCCATTCCAGTTTGGATGAAGGGGAAAGGCTATTGGGACAGACTTTACTGGGACAACTGGCGTTTTCATAATCCGGGTTTTAAAAATAGCGAAACAGAATAAAAGGGACAGAAACCCAAAAATCATCTAGTTTAGGAAACCCAGGGGATTGGGATTTCAAGTAAATGCTAATTTTGTGGTTAACTCGCTTACTCATTTCTGACCAGTTGAGTTCTTACCTGGCCTCTACAGTTAGTCTGGAAATGCAGTTTGCCTTTGTTTATACGTGCGTCTATAAAATTGCAAATGAAATAGCCCTTTCATCTCCCAGACCCGACCAACCCGGTGAGGTGGCCAGGTAGTAGACACACAGCACTGCTTTGTCTCTCTTATCATTTGGCATTTGAATCTTTAATGAGGGAAACTTCTAGGGAACTTTCTATGCTAATAACAAAAGATGAGTCAAATGCTTTGAAAAAGATGCAAAATCATCATTTATGTCCGAGTTAGTGACTCACGCTTCAGTTGCAGGGTTAGCACTGAAAAGTAATACACGTATGGGTGGGAGTATAGATGGCAGGACAATGAGGATCCCTCTTTTAAAACTGGAATAAAAAAATAGCTGCTGTTTTCTTTTATCTCTGGAGGTGTAGGAGAGCTTCATTCCGTGTTGAATGACCGGATCCTTCCCTCTTATCAGTGGTAGTTATGGAATCTTACTATCTTTCCCATCCCCCAAACAACAACAGTAAGACCCCCAGAGGGTGTAACAAGGGGGATAGGGCAGGGACTTAGAATAATAAGAAACTGGAGGGGGGTTGGTTGCCCATTACCTTCAAGTAATTTTTAGAGATTTGAAACAGCCAGCTCTCGACACATGTAGCATGGCCTTCGCAGAATTTGTGCAGATAAACCAGTGCCTCCTGTTTAAACTATGGTGTCAGATGGAGTCATGGCTGCCTACATTGGATGTGTCCTGCCTCTAAAGCCTGGTGGATTGTGAAAATCACTCAGTTGTTTAAAAAGAAGATTCTCAGCTTTACTCCAGACCCAGAGAGGTCCTGATAAATCTGAATTTTTAGCACATACTTTAGGTGATTCTTTACATCAGGTGTGTTTGTGAAACTGTGCCAGTGTCAGTGGAGACCAGCCCCAGGAACAGGGATCTGGAAAATCATTCTTTAGGTCTGTTAAAGAATTTCATGTTCCTTCTTGGCTATGCTGATGACTATTTTTTTTTTAAAGTATGCTTTTAAAAACTGAGGCCTTTTTAATATTTAAAGAGACTTGGGGTCAAGTGTATGTCTTTAAGCTAAAGAAAGAGCATGTCCTTCTATAATGACTCTAGAAGTACATATATCGCCAGAAAGTGCGCTGGCCTGGAGTTTCTGAGGCTCACTTTTCACTCTGCATGGCTCTGTGGTTTGGGCACATCCTGGGATGTCTGTGAGCCTCTGTCAAGTCAGATGCCCCATCTGGAAAATGGGGATAGCCACACTGACAAGAGGCATAGTGAAGAGTGTAAGGAATATAAAGTACAGTTGACCCTTGAACAACATGGGAGTTTGGGGTACCAACCCCCCCCCCCCCACACACACACGATGCAAATTTATGTGGAACCTTTGACTTCCTCACCACTTAATAGCCTGCTGTCAACCAAAGCCTTGACAAGAACATAAACAGTTGATTAACACCTTTTGTATGTTGTATTTTTCTTAGTATAGTATTATAGTAAGTATAGTATAATATGTAGTATTCTTATATAGTATTCTTAGAATAAAGTAAGCTAGAGGAAAGAAAATGTTATTAAGATTCTAAGGAAGAGAACAACGTGTTCACAGTAATGTATTTATCGAAGTTCAAACCCAGTTGTTCAAGGTCAGCTGTAAAAACTTTTCGTAAATGGTGATGTGCTAGGCCAGTGCTTAATTTTATTGTTTCAGAGATAGTCTAGTTGGTAAATTCTTTTTAAATATCCTTTTTAGGGGCAGCCCCGGTGGCACAGCGGTTTAGCGCCGCCTGCAGGCCAGGGCGTGATCCTGGAGACCTTGGATCGAGTCCCACGTCAGGCTCTCTCTGTATGATGCCTGCTTCTCCCTCTGCCTGTGTCTCTGCCTCTCTCTCTCTGTCTCTATGAATAAATAAATAAAATATTTTAAAAAATCCTTTTTAGAAGACAAGTGGCATTTTGAACAAGATATAGTAGTATGTTTACTACTACCTGTTTTTTTGCTACAGTTTCTTTTGTAACCTGGCACCCTCATTGCCTGCAGCACAACATTGTAGATGTGAATGTCTGGTGGGGGGATGGTCTTGCTCATGCTAATATTGATCTTCCCCTGGGAATGCTCTAGTAGACGGCTGATGGACTTGTTCCTTGGGCTTCTTACTCCACAGTGAAAAGTCAGGTGCTGTTACTCGCTTGATTGCAGGGACCCCTAAAATGGCACCCCAAGGTGAGGCTTGGCTAATTTGGGAATAAAATTTTGCAGGAGGCATTTGAAACACTAGTTGAAAAGCTATTCCTAGGTTTTCGAGATGATTTTCTAATGTTCCTGCACTTCGTGTCAAACAACTCAAACAGGCTGTCATTTCTTCACTTGGTGTTTATTGGGGGATGCACCTTCAAAAGGGGCAGATGGCTTTTCCCTTTCCAGACGCAGCGCCCTTCTGAATGGCTATAAAAGTGACTTTAAAAAAAAAATAAGTGGGGCGCCTGGGCGGCTCAGTAGGTTAAGCGTCTGCCTTCGGCTCAGGTCATGATCCCGGGGGCCTGGAATCGAGTCCCGAATAGGGATCCCTGTTTAGTGGCGAGTCTGCTTCTCCCTCTGCCCTACCTCTCCCCCTCCCCCTGCTCATTTATGAGTGCATGCACTCTCTCAAATAAAATCTTAAAAAAAAAAGGAATTAATTATAAATGCATAATGTAATTGTCAGTTCTGTAAGTGGCTTTGGTAAAGTAGCAGTAATGCCCTCTCTCAGGTGGAGATGCAAGCCCAGAGCTTGGGTTTTGGAGCATGATGTCCCCCCCCCTTTTTTTTTAATTGTAGAAGCAAGGTCTTTGGATCCTGACCTTCAGAAATGGGTGCTCTGCTCCAATGGAACGAAGAAGTGGAAAGAGGGGAGGTGCTTGAAGCACTGGGAGAAGTCTGCACTGGGAGAAGAGGGCAGAAGGACAATGGTGGCAGGAGGGTGCAGTGGGGTCAGGTGCAGGCAAGGGGCGGCAGACAAGGCACAGACCATGGAGGTCAGGAAGTGTACAGCTCACATCTTGAAACGGGGAGGTACCCTCTGGAGGGCTGCGGTCCAGTGGGACTTTTGATAGTGGCAACACTCTGAGCTGTGCTGTGCTGTCCAGTATGGTAGCCAATAGCCACATCTGGCTCTGGAGCACTGGAAATGTGGTGAACATGACTGAATTTTGGATTTTATTTAATTATAATTTATTATTTTTTAAGGATTTTATTTATTTGAGATACAGCAAGAGAGAGTGAGAGAGCATAAGCAGAAGGGGAGGAGCGGAGGGAGAAGCTGACTCCCTGCTGAGCAGGGAGCCCAACTAGGGGCTCCATCCCAGGACCCTGGGATCATGACCTGAGCTGAAAGCAGGCACTTAACCAATTGAGCCATCCAGGTACCCCGGATTTTATTTAATTTTAATTAATTTAAAATTGAATGTAAATAACCCCAGTGGATTTTGGCCACTCTTGGGACAGTGCATGGTAGAGCTTTTTTTCCTTTTGCTAGAAATTGGGGCAGTGACTTCTCTGATGGTATATTGAGTAGATCTGGAGAGGGACACACAGGAAGGATGCCCTTCCACCCTGCAAGAGGTGACACCTTCCACTTATGGTCTTCCTATGCAGTGTTTCTAGGGATGGTCCAGAACTCAGTCTCTGCCCCCCTGCCCGAGCCCCAGTGTCTGGTTCTTGCCTCTAGGACAGCACACACCCTTGCTACTTGGCTCTTCCTTGGGCCAAGCTCCTTCTCAAGGGCTTCGTATCCAGAGGTCCAGGATCTCCCACTTGGCACAGGGATTCTTGGGCTTTCTTGGCTCTGGCTTTTGAAGAAATTGCTCTGTCAGAGAAGCTGTTTTTTGGCCTGTCTCTGCGTTTAACCTTGAAATGAATGCACGTGTGGATAAGGTTTGAGAATTCCTTAACATCCCTGGGAGAGGGCACAGAGGAGAGATTTGGAGTAGGAGGCAGGGAATATCCTGAAGGACTAAACCCAGAAATATGGGGTGCCATGAAGAGTGTAGGATGGTTTGGTGTTCAAAATGCCATGTCCTAAATGTTTATTATATAATATATACAGACTTGGACATCGTCTGTTAAGGATAGCCTAGATTCTAGTTAAAAGCTGAGTATAAACAACTTGGTTATGAGTCATCACTTGAGAGTATTCTCAAATACATGAGATCAGCTTTTGTTTTCATTTGTACACGCCGTGGCCGAGTACAGTATCCTACACATCTTAGAGTCAGTCTGATATTTGCTGAATGAATAATGCACAAGGTGGAGATCCTCCCGCCCTCCCTCATTCCCTTGCCAGGGCTTCAGACTTATGGTCATTTGAATTGAATTAAGTCTAATTTGATCCTATTTATTGGGATTAAATGGCATTTTTCCCCAAGTGTGTGTCCTCATAAACATTGTATTTAAAACTTATGCAGATTTTCAAAATGTGATTTTAAACCCTCTGCCACTGAATTCTGCTAAGCCTCCTTTTTATAAAGAACCCATCTTTAACGTTGTAAAATGTAATAATCATTTTTCAGGTTCCAAAATATTAACCAGACAATGCATATGTCTCTAGGGTTTTATTTTTAAATAGCATTTTTATTCTGTTCTGGTTTTCTATTTGAGGCACTCATATGATCTTACATTCTTATGGAGGTAGCAGTTCACGGTAGCAGACATTTTTAGCTCTCAAAACAGGATCCTCAGCCCTAAGGATCCAAAGATGAATAAGAACTATCACCTGAACCTGGGCAGAGACTTCTGTATGATGGTCTTGCCTTTGTGCAAAGCTTCCCTCTTGGTTACCTAGGGGAGGCAAATCAGCAGAGAGGTGGAATAGGTCTCCTGGTGTGGCTCTTAGGAACTGGGAGACCTGCCACAGTGTAGCTGGGAAGCAGCTGAAGCACAGACATTGCGGAATGTGCTGCAGTTCTTAGCTGCCAGCACTCGGGGCCACCTTCCAGTGGGTTTGATGGAAGAACCTGCCATTTTCACTTTTAAAGGCAAAAATCAAACACTCCGGAGGAATTGGTATTGAGATACGCAATTAAACCATGGATTCTTCTTCCAGGCAACAGTGTAAACTCTTAGGCTTTAGAATTTTTCCTCCTTATCCTAGCAATTAGAATTTATAAATCTGACTGTATACAACACAGATTTAGGAGAGTGGGGGTTATAAAATGCAGATTTAAAAAGAGCAAATGCAATGTATTACCAAAGAAAGACTGAATTAAGCTTAAAGCAGGTAGTAGTTGCTGCCTTTTTTTTTTTCCCCTTCTGCTAGTAATAAGAATGATCACTTTCTTCCCTGTTTAGCGCTGTGGCAGGCTGTTACTCAGATTGGTCTCAGGGGCGCCTGAGTGGCTCAGTCAGTTAAGTGTCTGCCTTCAGCTCAGGTCATGATCCCAAGGTCCTGGGATCGAGCCCCATGTCTGACTCCTCTCTCCCTCTGCCCCTATGGCCCTTGCTCATGCTCTCTCTCTCTCAAAATAAATAAATCTTAAAAAAAAAAAAAAAGATTGGTCTCAGAACACACACCAAAATCCTCATCCGAGGCATTGGGCAATGATTCACCAGGGCAGCTCCTCTGCTGGAGTCCTACCTTTCGACAGGTGTACCTGCTTAAGGTTTGTTTGGTATTGCCCTGTGCAGTTGCTATGAAACTTCCAGGAAGCTACCATTCCTCGTTGCTTCTGGGGGGAGGAAAAGTAGGGAGAAGACTCTGGAGGTGGAGAGCTTACCTGAAGTCCTACACCTGCCTGCCTGCCTCCTGTCTGAGTCGACAGCACCTGGCAAGGTCACGCTGGGGCAGGCAGGGCATTCCCATTCTGGCAGGTGCTTCTCCTGCCACGCCCCACCCTGGCCCTCCCCTGGCTTCTAGGAGCCACCTCCTTCCGGGTCTGTCGTGGGTGACGCTGGGCCGATGGCCCTGTGCACACCCTCCACTCCAGCTCAGCCAGGGAATGTCCTCTGCCCCGTCCAGGGCCCAGCGTGTACCCCAGGAGCTCTGGTTCCCATGGCTCCTCTGGGCAGACAGCTGGGAGCTACCCCAAGAACCGCCCCTTAGGGCAATGTTTGGGCTTTGGGGTGACTTCAGCAATGTCCCTGAGCGATGTGGGAAGGGAAGAAGGGTATTTTGAATATGACTACCAGGATGAAGAGAGGAAGCCCACCTGTGAGCGGCATGAAAGCCTGGACCTCTTGGAAGAGGGTAAATTCTGTACTTTGTTCAAATCTAACCCTTTACTTGTTAGTGTCTAAGTAGGCCTGGCTGTTTTACTCATCTCACAGCACTCTTTTATTTTCCTATTGAGGTATAACTTCAACTACACAGATCTTCCATGGTGAATGGCTTGAATAATGACCCCCACGTAAAACCACATGCAGCATGTCCAGTGCCCTGAGAAGTCCCCTTGCACCCCAGGAGGGAGATCATTGTCCTGGCTTCTGTCACCTTAGATTTGTTTGCTCCTTTGTTCTTGTTCTATGTAGATAGAATCAAATAATGTGCATTATTTTGTCTGGCTCCTGTGGCTTAACCAGTTCATACACATTATTGCAAATATCTGTAGTTGTCTGGGATTTTTGTTTGTTTGTTTCCCCTTTTAAAGCATTCCAGTACTCTGCTTTAAGAAGTTGTTTTATTGTGACTGAATGGGTTTGGGTAAATTAGTGGGCAAGAGACTGAGTCATTATTAAATGAAGTGTGTTTTTGTCCTGGCATTTATTTTTTTAAAAATCATATTTGAAATAGGGATTTTGTTTTAAACTTAGGATTTTTTAAGAATTTTTAAAAAAGATTTTATTTATTCATGAGAGATACACAGAGGGAGGCAGAGACACAGGTAGAGGGAGAAGCAGGCTCCCCAAGAGGAGTCTGATGTGGGACTCGATCCCAGGACTCCAGGATCACACCCTGAGCCAAAGGCAGACACTCATTGAGCCACCCAGGAGTCCCTAAGGATTATTTATTTGAGAAAGAATGAGTGAGCGTGTGCAAGGCAGGGGGTTGGCGTGGGAAGGGGCAGAGAGAATCTGAAGCAGACTTCTTGCTGGGAATGGAGCGCAGTGTGGAACTTGATGCCAGAATCATGACCCAAGCCAAAATCAGGAGTTGGATGCTTAACTGCCTGAGCCACCCAGGTGCCCCAAAGTGGTTATTCTTTTTTTTTTTTTTTTTTTTTTAATTTTTTAAAGAAGGCTCCATCCCCAGCATAGAGCTCAGTGTGGGGCCTGAACTCAATCCTGTGATCAAGACCTAAGCTGAGATCAAGAGTTGGATGCTTAACCCACTGAGCCACCCAGTTGCCCCTAGGATTATTTCAAATATAAAAGTATAAGGGCTGATGTTGAAATCACCTGAGTACCCACCATTGGGTTCTATCAGAGGGATGCTGTTTTTGGACAAGTCGGAGGGTGTTAATGATAGGCCCAAAAGCTTGGTGTGAGTTTCCTAGTTGGGCTAATGTGGCTTTCACTCACAGCCCAGAGCAAGGGATTTTGGGGGTACAACTGGATGTTTAAGCAGTGACTGCAAGTGTGTTCTTTAGGTCTCAGGTAAAAACAATCTGAATACCTTCTCAAAATTCTGCTCTGTGACGATTTATTTTCATTTTATTTTAAAAACTTATATTTTAAAAATTATTTATAATCAGCTTTTATTTTAAAAATTATTTATAATCAGCTGTATACCAAAAGTGTTTTTCTTTTGAGGTTTCTATTCTGATAATATTAACGTTTCACCTACAGGAAGTTAAAAACATTGCACTGGAGAAAGCAGGGAAAGGGAACAGCCAGAAGAGAGCCAGGGGGCTCCATGCTGAGGCCTGGTGCTTCACCTGGTCCTTTTGCAAAGGAGCTAGTGGGGGTAGAAGGAGGAGTGGCTGGCCGATGGAGACTATGCATTAGTCAGGTTCCTGGAAATGCTCAAGAGAAAGGTATCCATGTGCTCCTGTGGAGCCAGGACCAGCCCGGGTTTACCTGGATCAGCTAATGTTCCTTATGACTGTGCAACCCAGCATGTAGCCCATGTGCCCACATCACCTGGGAACTGGTTAGTGCTGCAAACTCTCAGGCCCCAGGCCCATGGAGTCACAACTCACCTTTTAACAAGATCTTCCGGAGATTCCCGTGCATATGAAAGTGTGAGATGGGCAGTCGCCATAGAGCTTATTAGTAAGATGATTTGAGAAACCAGTCATTGAACCATATGATTCTAAATTAAAGGCTACACAAGATTCTGGAGCAGTGTCTTATAGCCTAGTCAAGAGAAGAAAAAAAAATTGTATTTCAAATATTTCCTATATCCGTATTTTTAACTTTAAGGAAAAACAAACAAACAAACAAACAAACGGTGAGCCAGATGATGATGATGAGATCCAGTGTTTATTGTGTACTTACTGTGTGTGCCAGGCACCATTCTAGGTACTTTATGTGAATTTGTGCATTTAATCCTTAAAACAACGAAATGAGGTTAAGTGCTATTACAATTTTCCACTTTATAGGTTTATAAGAGAAAGCTTAAGTGACCTTGTCCAGAGTCACAGAGCTAGTAAGTGATTTCATCCTGAGTAGAATGGCTCAAGGGCCCTCTGCTCTTAACCATTATGCTAACAGTTCTCAAAGTGGGGTCCCTTCCCAGGAGCATCAGCATTGCCCAGGATTGTGTCAGAAATACACATTCTCAGGCCCTGTCCTCAGACCTGCTGAGCCAGACACCCTGCGGTGGAGCCTAGCAGACTGGGTCTTAACACACCCTCCAGCTGATTCCAATGTACATTGTCCTGTGCTGGTCCACATCTCGTAGATAACCATGGGTGTTGGTTTGCAACTCCCTGTGGAGGTTCCTGGTGTAATCTGAAACCCGCCCCCATACTCCTCTTCTTGATGAAGAGGGCAGGCCACTCCAGATTGGTAGGTGACATGTTTAATAAGCAAAGAGAACTTTCATACAAGGCTTATCTTGGGTGGTAACAAGAGAGTGGATCTGGCACCCACCTGCCAAACCTTAGAAGTTGATATAGAGGCTTTAACTGGGTTCAGTCACGCATACCATGCAGGTGTTCTCAACACCACATTATCTTCTCAAGGCCGAGTCCCTGGAGCTGCCTCTGGGAGCAGGAAAGGCAAGCTGAACTCACATTCCAAGGACAGGGAAGGGGAGCCTCCAAATGCCTGAGTCCAGTTCACAGGTCAACTGGAGGTGACTTCTTTTTGTTGACATCCCCTAACACAATGTCCCTACTTTATGATCATATTCAAGTGGGCACTGCTCTGTATTTGCCATTTTAGGATTACATTCTCTTCTCTTTTGGTTTTTTTTCCCACCCTACTACCTCCTTCCTTTCTCTAGTAAAATGTTTAGCTGTCGTGGGGTGCCTAGGAGGCTCAGTCAGTTAAGCAACTGACTCTTGTTTTCAGCTCAGGTCATGATCTCAGAGTCCTGAGATTGAGCCTTGCATCAGGCTCAGTATTTAGTGTGGAGTCCGCTTGGGACTCTCTCCCTTTCCCCCTTCCCACTGCACATGCGCTGTTTCTCTAAAATAAATACATAATTCCTAAAAAAAAAAAAAAGTTTAGCTCTCTTATAGGGGTGAATTGTCAATAATTTCAAGACAGTAGGCTAAAAAAAAAAAAACACTTTATTGCCAACATGCTCAGTTTTCTTTGTAAAATCAAATTCATGGGACAGGCTTCTAGCCTGAAGGAAATCTGGGGCATAGATCACAAGATAGAGGTTGCTTTGGAAGGTTTGGTTTCTGTGGCCAGTCCTGTGTCCCAGAGCAAGCCACTTGCTGGGCAGGACCTTGCTTTTCTCCGACACCGTCACACCACCTGGGTCTTGAGTTAAGGGGGAGCAAGTGTGTGTGTGGAAGAGAAGTGCTCTTGAATAATGAAATTATTTGCAGGATGTGGCCATAACTGTTCCCTGGATTCTGAGCTGGTTTAGGTGGTTTTCTTCCCTGCTAACTGATCTAAAAGAGGTGCTTCTGGGGACTTCTGGGTGGCTCAGTGATTGAGTGTCTGCCTTTGGCTCAGATCGTGATCCTGAAGTCCTGAGATTGAGTCTGCATCAGGCTCCCTGTAGGAGCCTGCTTCTCCCTCTGCCTGTGTCTCTGCCTCTCTCTCTGTGTGTGTCGTGAATAAATAAAATCTTTAAAAAAAATTTCAAGAAGAATTTAAAAAACAAAAAACAAACCAAAAAAGAAAGAAGTGCTTTTGGTTGACAGCTGAAGGACGGATTTAATATTTGGATTGTTCTGAGACCTGTGAATACAGGAGACGTTTATTTTCTTCCAGTCACCTTGTGAGGGTGATAGGCACTTTGTAATGTCACCCTTCAACCTTCAAAACAGCCTTTGAAATAAATGCTATTCCCGTTTGCAGTCCAAGCAACTGAGGCCCAGCTAGATTGTCCTGTCCAGAGTTCCACCCATGTCACCCTGCCTGGGGGACTGCCTTCCACCACACCCAGGCATGAAGCTGATGGAGTTCAGGGCCCTTCCTGGCATCATCTCATTTAATCATTTTAACGCACAGAGTGGGTGCTCATAGGGTGACCGGGCTTCCAGGAGAAGCAGCTTGCTCACACCAGCAGCTGCGAGAGGCAGCTTGGCTCTCACTGTCCTCTGCAGAGAACATGTCTGAGCTCTGTGTCTTCTGGCCACGGAGGCCTTGAACAGTGCAGAAACAGAATTGACCTCAAGCACTTTTGGGCTGTGTGGCATTCTCAGAGGAGGGCTCTGCTTGTTTGTCCCGGTACCCTCTGCCTCGGGGCGAGAGCAGGCAGGGGGTACATCTCCATGCCGCTGGGAGTGGGGTTGCAGATCATGCCCCCTCTGCGCCCAGCAGGGTGTTGGCACCAGCCACCAGGAAAACACTGGCGAAGATAGTCAAGTTTTGTGGTCACTTCCTTATCGTTTCCTGTGTGGCAGATTCGCACCACATTCTCAAGGGAGTGCCCAAGGAAGCCTGATCTCGTAAATTCTCCTCATCTGGACGCTCCTGAGGTTGTTACCCAACTGCAAGATTCCTTACCCGATTCCTGGCAGCTGGCGGCATTTGAAAAGAGTGTATGGAATCCTCTGGGGTTTTTGGTTTTCTGAACCCACGGCTGCAGGAGAGCCTGTGTTCTGTCCTCAGAGGTAGCTGCTGATGGCCAGGATGTGAGTGGCCACATCAGTCTTTGGCACAAAGGGCAGTTTTCAGGTGTTGAGCCCTAACTGGAAATCAGTAAGGAAGTCCGCCCATCTGCTTTCTGGCTTAAGACCACTGCTACTTATGAGTTGATGCCTTTCTTTTTAACACGGCTTCTTTCTTAGCAGTTTCCTACTTCATTATCTCTTTGTGCCACACTAGACTTGATATGGCCCATTTCTAGATGGCTTCTCTCTCTCTCTTGCCGCACTCCCACCCCCTAGGAAGCTGGGAGGAAAGGGGAGGTGATTCCCTAGGACATTTGCTTATCTTGGGGTGACAAAATATACACTGGGGCCTTGTTTTCACCCCTCTCTGGGATGTTAGTTAGACACGAGCCTTTTTTTTCCCAAAGACTGGTCTGGGAGAAAACAGAATCTTCCTTTTTATTATTATTATTGTTTTTTGAGTATCAGTTATGTGTTGGTTCCCAAATAAGACTGCATTGCCTTCACGGGACCTACATAGCCCAGATGGGAGGGGACATGGGACATGGGACATTTGTAAGAATTATGTCCGTTATGGTTGTGGCCATGGCCATTTTGGGTGGGTCTTCACCCTCTTCCTATACCCACTTCAAGGGCTGCATCAAAATAAGTTATTTTGTTATATATATATATATATATATATATATATATATATATATATAAAATATTTTGTGTTATAATAGTTATAATGTGTGTCCTTTTTTTTTTCTTTAAGATTTTTATTTATTCATGAGAGACACAGAGAGGCAGAGACATAGGCAGAGGGAGAAGCAGGCTTCATGCAGGAAGCCTGATGCGGGACTCGATCCCAGGACTCTAGGATCATGCCCTGAGCCAAAGGCAGACGCTCAACCACTGAGCCACCTAGGTGTCCCCCCAAATAACATGTGTCTTATGGGTCTTAGTAGTTAATCCACTTGCACTGTTGGGCCAAGTCTAAATTATTTTGAAGATAGATGTTGAAGGAGAACAGCGATGCCAGGGATGAGACTCTACCTTGGAAAGAGAATGGATGTGTCATGCCTGGGGAAGACAGTCCAGAGTCCCTCTTTTCAAAAACTGGGGAGAGATGGCTCTTGGTTTCTTTACCATTGTATCATGAGAGCTAATTTTACTGACAGTCATCTAAGCAGACGTCTCTGTGGGGTGAACTAGTCCATTTATGTGCCTTTTATTAGTGCTGGTTTTGAGGTGAGGGATTGCTGTGGCTACACAGTTGTGGTCTGAGGAGGGCTCGGTTGGGGATCAAGATAACAAACGAAGGCTTTTACATTGCTGTGTAGCGGGGAAGTGCTTGGAATACAGTCTGTGTAGTTCCAGTTTATGTAGCTACATGTTGTTTGGGTAACTTAAAATATTGGGATATAACTTACATAGTGTAAAACTCAGCTACTTTGAACAGTGTAATGCTTTTGAGGAAATTCTCTGAGTTGTTTAGCCATCACCCTAGTCCGGTTGTAGAACGTCTGAACGCCCTACCCGTGTGAGCTCCTTCATGCCCGTTCATGGCTAGTCCCATTCCCACTCCCAACCCAAGGACTCCACGAATCTGCTTTCTCTCTCACTTGCTTCTATGGGGTACTGCACAGGAAGGAATCCTACAGCTTGTGATCTTTTGTGTTGGGCTGCTTCTAAGCAGGCCTCTCCACATTGCTGCGTGTACCAAACCTGCATTCCTTTCTACAGATGTATAACTCAACAGGCACAGACGTACCACATTTTGTTTATCCATTTACCAGGAGAGGTTCCTTTGGGTTGTTCCCACATTCTGGCTGTCAGGAGTAATGCTGCCATAGGCATTTGCATACTTTGCAGCTTTGTGTGGACATGGGTTTTTTTTTCTTCCTCTTCCACAGGGGCCTAGGGGACTTCTAAAGTCTGTGACCTTAGGCCATTCATCTAACTTCTCAGAGCCTGAGGTCCCCTGCCATAAAGTATGGGGACAGGTGTCTAACCTACTGGCATGGTGTCAGGCCTAGGTACGCAGGGGTTGGTTGCTGCTGTATGGCTGGGGAAGAATAGCCATTTACAGATGTCCCCCTGCCCTCAGGGCACCTGGGTGGCTCAGTTGGGTTAAGTGTCTGCCTTTGGTTCAGGTCATGATGTCAGGGTTCTGGGATCAAGGCCTGCATTGGGCTCCCTGCTCAGCGAGGAGCCTGCTTCTCCTCTGCCCCTCCCGCACTCATGTTCTCTTTCACTTGCTCTGCATGTTCTCTCTCTCTCTCTCTCTCTCTCTCTCTCTCTCAAATAAATAAATAATAAAGATGTTGCTTTCATCAAAATGCTTTGCCAAATCAGCCAGGTCTGGGTGTCTGCGAGCTAGCTGCCCTCCAAGGGAAGGCTGACTGGGAAAGGCACAGTTTTTGTTTTTAAGATTTTATTTATTTATTCATGAGAGTCACAGAGAAGCAGAGACACAGGCAGAGGGAGAAGCAAGCTCTCTGCAAGGAGTGGATGTGGGGCTCAATCCTGTGACCCCGGGATCACATCCTGAGCTGAAGGCAGACACTCAACCGCTGAGCCACCCAGGTGTCCCGAAAGGCACAGTTTTTACAATGGTGGACTATTGTCCTGCTGGGCCACAGGGAGGAGCAGGAGAGAGATGGTCTCTGCAGAAGGAAATAGGCACATGTGGCTCCAAGCCAGATACCAAGAATGGCATCGTAGGGTGAGCATGAGCTATGATGGAGAATGGCCATGGGTGGCAGGCTAGGAGCCAGGTAAGGATGGTTCTGATATGTTTTATATATATATATATATATATATATATATATATATATATATAATATATGAATTGAGGTTGCTGTTTGTTGCCAGTGGCAGAGCTGGTGAGGGTTTTTAAAGCAGAACATTGACAAACTAAGTTAAAAAATGTGTAGACAAAGCTTTAAATAAAGGACATTTGTTTTGCAATGCCTGGAAATTTAGCACTAGTCATGACTCATTTAGGATTTCATGGGGATCTTTTTAGCCTTGGCTTTCAGGTTCTGAGCCTTCCAGCCCTTGCCAGGAGCAGGGCAGTACTTATTAGGTTTACTTCCTGGAGGATTGGGGGCCAAATGTAGTTATGCTTTTTCTTTCTTTTTCTTTTGGATTTTATTTATTTATTTATTCATGAGAGACACACAGAGAGAGGCAGAGACACAGGCCGAGGGAGAAGCAGGCTCCATGCAGGGAGCCCAATGTGGGACTCGATCCTGGACCCCGGGATCATGCCCTGAGCTGAAGGCACAACACTGAGCCACCCAGGCATCCTTGAGGATGACAACTGCTATTCCTGCTCATAGTGAGAGAGGGATAACCCACTGATTTGTGGACCATTCTCTTCTCTGACACCTAACTGCCAGCTCCTGTCTCAACTGGGCATTTTGGAAGTTATTCGATAGGTTTATGATTTTTATAAATATTACAGAAAATAAAATTTACTTTTCAAAAAATTTTAAGGTAAGAGGAGAAATTATCAAGGAGAGGACTGGAATCAGGTTCTAAAAAAGTTGAAAAACAGTGTTCTAATTAATTAAAGAAATGACCTACAAATAGGCTGGAACACATAGCCAAACAATGCAAAATGCAAATATAATGAATATCTTCTCTCCATTCATGGATATTGGTGACTTGGTCTTCGTGTTATTATAAGGGAGCTGTGTCTCCTGAGGTCTTGGCAAAGACACACACACGTATATATTTTTATAATTTAGTTTAATGTAAATGTGCATTTATGGTTGTATACATACATACTTGTATGTGTGCAAAATATTTATTTGCTCCAAAAATATGTAAAACTGACATAGGAGAAATATCAAAATTAGGTTAAGAAGTGGTGAGAGCTAATTGTTTATACAACTTTAGGAGAATCTTTCCACCACAACCCAGTATATAAATGAGTAATGAGGGCTGCCAACCGTATTTTCTCAGAGAAGTCTGATAAAGCCAAAATGTCAAGGGGGCCTTGTCAAGCCTGTTAATGTGATAAGAAGGCACAAGTTCCTAGGGAGAGCAGGTTGTGTGCTGGAACCTTCTTGCCATCCACTTCCTTGGCCAGGCTTCCTGCGTTCTGCCTCTGACCTCCTGCTTTGGCTGCTCCACCGCCTGCACTGCCCCTGCCCACTTCTCCCACTCATGCCCTGGGGCTCCTTTGGATGCCCAGTCTGACCTGACCCTGGAGGCCCCCCCCACCCCATTGTTTTCTTCCCTGTGGGGGTTTCCTTGGGCCTCAGGTCATCACCCCTGAGCTTCCTTCCCTGGCATCATCTCCCCTGCATTAGGCAGGGACTGGTTTCTATTCAGGGCCTGCTCTCTGTAGATATTGGGGATTTCTTGGCTGGCATCTTCTGTCTATGAACAGGAACTGTAAAATGGCTGCCAGCATTTATTCTCAAAATTGTTTTGGGGGTGGTTTACTTTGCATAAAGCTTGCGTTCCTGATTTTCAGCCAAAGTGGCTTGCCTGCACCCCTCACCCCAGAGCGGCACCCTCCTCCCTCCGCCAGTTAGCTGACAGCCCAGTACGGGCCTCCCTCCCCCTGCTCAGCCAGCCCAGGGCCACTCATCTGAATCTGCCTTCATGATTCCACCTGCCCATTCAAGTGCTTGATTCTTTTCTCATTGCAAGTTGGATCCTTTGGAACCATTACTTAGTACCTCCAGCTTCTGGGAGGGCGTTCCTGCTGCAGGGGGCCTCCTGCTGCAGGGCATTGTGCACAACATGGCACATTATTCCATGAGGATCTCA
The DNA here is from genome assembly GCF_018345385.1 of Vulpes lagopus. NCBI lineage: Eukaryota > Metazoa > Chordata > Mammalia > Carnivora > Canidae > Vulpes > Vulpes lagopus. Next base: position 11,623,276 of record NC_054842.1, read on the forward strand.
ACCCCTGTCCCCTTTGCCAGTGTTTGTACTGGTCAATCCCATTGTGCTTCTGGCCTTCTAGTGCATGTGCCTGTCTTGCTGGGGGCAGGGATGGGAGTGGATGGGGTGGGGTGGTGCAGTAGACCTAGGAAACAGAGTGCTCATGTACCCTCTGTCCCAGTGAGAAGCCCAGATCTTACCTGATTTACCATCCTGACCCTTAACTCTCTCAAGAAACCACTCCTCTCCATTTTCACAGCCACTTAGGATTTCTTTGAATTAATCAACAGCCTTGACCACAACCCCGCCCCCCCAATCCCTACCCCATTTCTCTGTACTGTAGCCAGAACACTCCCTCTTTGAGAACCCTTCAGTGGCTTTTGCTGTCCCATTGTGAAAGTCCAGACTCCTTAAAGGGACTTGCCAGGCCTCACACATGCTGGGCCCCTGCCCAAGGTTGCCCTGATGGGGCACATGGGCTGTGTGTTTTCTGGGTGCCCTCAGAAGGCATAGGTCTTCTCTCCTGGTCAGCACAGAGCCTGCTGCACATGGGATACACTTTAGTGTGATACTGCAAGAACTGTGCTGTGTGTACGGTATATCTGCTTTGCCTGTGTAGGTTATACTTCTCTTTCTAGAGTCTTAGACCCTAGTTTTCTCATGTTACTATAGAGGTTTACAGCTGTTCTTTTACTGTGGCTTTTTTTTTTCTTTTAAAGATTTTATTTATTTATTCATGAGAGAGAGACACACACACGGAGAGGGGCAGAGACACAGGCAGAGGGAGAAGCAGGCTCCATGCAGGGAGCCCGACCTGGGACTCCATCCCTGATCTCCAGGATCACGCCCTGGGCTGAAGGCAATGCTAAACCACTGAGCCACCCAGAGATCTGCTACTGTGGCTTTTTTTTGTTTTGTTTTTTGAACATCCTCTGAGTGGAAGTGGGTTGATTTGTTAGCACCCCCTTGGTCTGAATTGGAACCTCCATTTGGAATGTTGTTCCCATGGAGAGAGAAACAAGACCATGGTTTATTGTAGATTGAGTATCTAGAAAGTCGGTGCTTGGGAGGTGCAGCCTGTACTTATCTTACTGTTTAAGGGCATTGTTGGTTACTTTCCCACCTCATTGTTCTCACCCCTGCCCTCTCATTTCTTGGAAGAGAAACCCAAGACACACATGGCAGGTCTTGTCTGGGGCCTCATGACCTTGGTAGAGTCCCCGATGGAAACCTAAGCCTCAGAGCCCCAGTGCCAGGGATCTCTCCCTTACACCACAGATGTTTCTTGTTCTGTTTATGCTTCTTGAATGCCGTCGATGTGTGCTGGCCTCAGCTTCACCCTTGTGTCCTCTGTGGCTCCCTAGCTTAAGATGCAAGCCAGACTGACCTAAGTACAGTCCTTGCCATGCAGACTCATTGGCTGTGATCTTGGTCGGGTCCTTTAACATCTGTTTTCTCATCTGTGGAATGATCATCGTGACAGCACCTACCCTGTAGGGTTGCTGTGAGGATTCAGGAAAAAACACATAAAATCCCCAGACATAGCAGGTACTCTATAAATGTTAATTGCAGCCCTGCTGGGATCCTCTCCTTATGTTGACATTTGCCATTTGCTAGCTGTATGACACCAGAGGAGTTACTTAACTTCTCTGGGCCTCAGGTTCCCATTTGTAAAATGGGGTTAGTTTAAGTTCCTATCCTGTCGTATTTATCGATAATCCGAATAGAGGGCTATTGAACATGGCCACAGGAAATGTGCTCAGTAAAGGTCTGCTGCTTCTGTTACTGATTTCTCTAAAAAGTTGCATCAGGGAGGATTCCAGGACCTTATATTATAGTCAACTGTATATTTTCTGAAAAATATATTAAGTAATTTTTCCCCATCAGTATGCATGGTCACTACAAAAAAAGTTAAAATTTATAATGCCATCGAAATGTCAATATTTTTATGGCTATCCTGATTTTTTTCCACTGTGTATTTACTATAAATCAGTCCCTCTCGTCCCCATTGAGATTATATGTATTTTTTTAAAAATATAACTGGAATAACTGCACATACTCAAGGTCAACCATGGTTTTTCATCTGTGACTCTGACTTCTGAAGCTGGGATCTCTCAAAGGCCTGGGGATTTTTGGAAGGTCTCTACCTCACAATCTGCAGCCCTAACTGAACATGAAAGGTTACACCTGCCCTCCTGTCACTGCACGCACGGCAATAATATGTGTCTGACTGGTTAATGCTTGAAAACAAACCACTGGTCCAAGGGTACATCTTATTGGATCAATGGTTAAAGCATGTTAAAGCTTCTTAAAAGGAAGCATGAAGGATCTTTGTGGCGGTGGATATACAAACCTACATGCATAGGTAATAGGATTGTTAGAGCTTACTTACTAGTCACAGCGGGTACACACATGCACACTCAGATGAGCAGGAGTTAATCAGAGAAGATCTGAGTCAGATTCATGGACTGTATCAATATTAGTGCCCTGGTTGTGATATAATTTTACAAAATGTTACCACCACGGGAACTGGGTGAAGGGTGTAAGGGATCTCTGTATTACTTCTTATATCTGCTTGTGATTATCGATACATGATTAATTTTAAAAATTAGCTTAAAAAAATGTGAGTATGATTTCTGATGACTACAATCCTGGAGGAAAAAGCAGCTCTGAATCCTGCTCTCTTTATTATGTTACAGTGATGTGGAGCCAGATTAATTAAAGTCGAGCTGGGTTTTCTTTTTCTCTACAACAGCAGAGGACTCTGTTCTCTAAGTTAGGGGGTAAGAGGTGGGCAGTAAGCAGGCCCCCTAGTCACAACACCGGTTTCAGCACAGAGGCCTTTTGTTACTGCTGGGGTCTGTTTCTGGTTAATGAGCCAGGCCTGCTGATGGTTGCCTGCGGGGCTAGCAGGCAGGCTGGGGGCCCTTCTGCATCTTTTCCTACAATACTGCTGGAGCACAGTTGTCCAGCCTGAAAACTAACTCCTGCAGGGGTGCAGGAATCCTCCCTTAAGGATTTCTCATGACCCCGAGCTGATGAACAATTTACAGCAATTTGAGCTGGACTCCACCTCCATCCAATTAAATTCTGGTTTAAACCAACTCTTGCTTTTCCTGAAGTCAGCCCCACTGGAGGTTGAGGGAACGAAAGTGCTTGAGGCAGTGCGTTTCCTCCCAGCTCCCAGAGAACTGTTGAGTTCAGGAGAGAGCTGGAAGGGGGTTTCAGATTTGGAACCAGATTTCAGGTCTCCTTAAGCTAGAAAATCATTCCAATGGATCGGATTTCTCTGAGCTCATTCACTAGGATGATCTGTACTTGCATTTAATAAAATATTTAGAGACCTATCGGATTCCAGTTACAGCTTGCCATTAGCAAGGCTATGGAGGTTAGCTTAGTTTTTTTTTTTTTTTAGATCTCATTTTATTTTATTTTTTTAATAAATTAATTTTTTATTGGTGTTCAATTTACCAACATACAGAATAACACCCAGTGCTCATCCCGTCAAGTGCCCCCCTCAGTGCCCGTCACCCGTTCATCCCCACCCCCCGCCCTTCCACCACCCCTAGTTCGTTTCTAGCTTAGTAATACACTTAATTCTCAACTGCCTTGCTTGGGCTGTTACTGAATGTGGGTCATTGTCAAAGCTGAAGCATGTCTTCACCTCTTAAGGAATTATTTTGTAGAGTCTTAGTTATAAAGAGTTACTTAGATGTTACTTATTGCAAAAGTGGCAAGTCTAAAAATGTTTACTGCCTGAGTCCTAAACCCATTTACATTCATTCCTTCCTCTACAGAATAAAACCCTATGCTACTTTCTTGGTGTTTGTGGAATTGCAAATCGATTCCTTGTCATTGATTTAAAATAAAACCACCCTGCTATTTTTTTAGCCTAGGACTAAAGTGTTCCTTCATCGCACAACCTTTTTCTCCAACAGGAGAACAGAGGCCCCACATGTCCTAAAGTGGCCTGCATGTAGCCTCTTACGACCACAAGAAATTATATATGTGGTGAAATATCACTCCGTGTGCACACACGCGTGTTTGTGTGTGGCAGGAATGGTATCGGTCTTTTTGGTGTTGATTAAAAAGAATCTACGACCCTAGATTTCATGGTAGAGAAACTGGTTGCTTAGCCTTAGAATTTAGGCCATTTGCCTGGGGAGGGGAGGGGCTGCGCCATTATGAAATGATCAGCTGGGATTGCTATTTGCTAACTATACCAATAGCTGCTTTCTGAAGGACCCCACTCTGTCCATGTGGTTGGGTCTCTGTGGTTAGCAAGAGACCCTGTGATTCTAAACATTCACACAGTGGGGGCCCTGAGGCCGACCCATTTCAGTTTGCTGAGCTTATATGAGGCCAGAACCCCTTCTCCAGTGCCTTGTCCTCAGCGCCACCTCTAAGTGTGCACACAAGTGCATGCACATACACACACACAGAGTCAGAACTTTGCAGGATCCAGAGTTACCCCATCCCTGGAGCCCCCCTGAGGCTCTTCCCTGAAACTTGGAAACGAAATCCAGTGCTGCTCAGCTCATGTGGGTTGAACCTGGCAGAACCAGCGACCCTTTGTGCTCAACATGCAGGCACGACATGAGGGCCGCTTTTTTAGGGGGGGTCATTTGCTTGGCTGGTTTGTGACATCAGGAGTTCATCACCACTTTTTTTTTTTTCTTGCAGTTTTATGTGCTGAAAGAGTTGGCCAGATGACTAAGACATATAATGACATAGATGCTGTCACTCGGCTTCTTGAGGAGGTAAGTGTTTCCGGGGAGGCAGAGAGCCATTTATGATTGACTGGTTATAACTTCTGTTGATTAAAGCATACATTATTGTCTTCTCCGTGAAAAATCCCCAAAACGGGGCCCTCCCAGGGTATGGTACCATGGCTTTACTTTTTGAACTGGTAGCTCTACAGGTCTTTGTAGCTGTAACTTTGTCCAAGGTATGTTAGATTTTAAAAGGAATGTTTTAATGACACAAAATAGGAATATTTGCTAGAAAACCCAGTGTGAGATTTTTCCTTACGTTTAACACTGTATCTTAAGGATATCTGCAAGTGTCAGAAAAATACATCATTAGTCTATCTTTGTAATTTTTTTTAACTTACATGAGGTTAAGGAGAGATTATGCAGCATAGAAATAATCAAAATCACCATGGGGAAAAGAAATGAGAAAACTTGCTTAGGATTGGATGAGCTGCTAGTATTTCAAAGACTTTGGTTTTCTCGGTTTCTTCTTAGCATTCTGTTGACAGTTGGGAATCCTGGTCCTGTGCACACCTCTACAGACAGATGAGCACCATGTGTGCACCCCCATGCCTAGAACTCGCCAGAACACAGCAGGTTCTTCTAGGTATATATTGAGTAAGTGCCCATCTCTAAACGTTGTCAGTCCTTGATGGCACCGGTACTTACTTAGACCCTTGTTTCTGCTCTGGAACCAAGATTGACTTTGGATCATGTCACCAGTCACTAGCTCATCTCCAGAACAAGAGTAGAATAATGTGCAAGACACAGAAATCATTGTTGTCATTTTCAGCCAGTGGCAGGACAAGGTTGAAACACAGGACGGAACAGGAGTGGTGGGACCTGGAGTTTCGGGAGACATCTATGTATCCCATATTTTATGTCTCTCTTTCCCTCTGTTTTTCCCATCTGCATATCCAGTATTCTTATATTCTGAGGGCTGGACTCTCTGGATTCTCCCCTGAGTTCCTCAGGGCTCACCTGCCCCCAGCAGTCTGCTCCTCTCCTTCCCCTATAGCCAGGTAGAATGTGGGCAAGAGCTGAGACTGCCTGGCCACCTGCATGTCGTGGCAGTACCAACAACTCAACCCCAAATAAGTGATGTTAGGTTTTGGGCTGTGTGACAGGGCCATTGTGAGGCATTTTAGGGCACAGGCCTTCTGGTGGTACTCTCGTTGCTGCCATATGGGCTGGTATTAGGTACTTGGGAGGCTAGCTTGGTTGGCACCACTGACTTTTTTTTTTTTCCAAAATTTTACTTATTTATTCATGAGAGACACAGAGAGAGGTAGAGACATAGGCAGAGAGAGAAGCAGGCTCCCTACTGGGGGTCTGATGCGGAACTTGATCCCAGGACCCCAGAATTGGCCTGAGCCAAAGGCAGACACTCAACCGCTGAGCCACCCAGGTGCCCCTGACACCACTGACTTTTGAAAATGGTTCTTCACAGACCCCTTCCCACTGTGTCCTTTCCCCCAACAGTGCCAGGCTGTCCACATCCTCTAGTACTTCCCTAGTATTTCCAGCATCCACTCCTCACCCCACACTGTTAGTCTGTTAGGTCTTCTGAGAGGGCTACATCTGGACCATTCTTTTCATTCCAAGGTCATTCCACTCCTCTGGTCCCCAGAGCCTCAGCTGTCAGGTTTCTCTTTCTCTCTACAGCTGCCCCCCAACCCAAGCCTGTGGTGACCACTTTGCTCCACCCCCCCATACACACACTTAAAGACACTTAGAAGTCCTCACTGTGGTGTCCAAAGGCACACACTGATCATGTTCTGAAACCTCTCTAGCTTGTCGCCAGGGACCTGCCCCGTCTTTCCCTGGCCTTGAGCTCTGTGCTGTTGGGCTCATGGGGACCTTCGAAGCTGACCATCACCACGGCCCCCAGTAGTCTGTACCCCTGTGAGCCCCCAGCACAGGAGTCATCCTTGCAGTTCCCTTTGTCTTGTTCACACAGCTGGATTACCTAGAAGCTTTTCCAAGGTGAGGACCATCTGGGTGGTTTCTTTTCTCTTCTTACCTTGGAAACGACAGGCCTTTCATAAATGTCTGCAGCTGTTGTCATGCCTGTTATTGAGGGTAGATTACTGAAAGCCATTTGTTGTCCCTGTGTCATCTCATCGGTTCTGTGGTAGCTCTTAGCCAGAAGTGCCACTGCTTGTCCCATTCTCAACGAAGGGACCTGAACCAGAGGACAGAAGATGCCTTCATGGCTGCACAGCTGCTTTCCACCCAGGCTGGTAACTGTGATGCGTATGACACTTGCATTTGGCAATGCATTCACTCCCCTATTTAGGTTTTTTTTTGTTGTTGTTAAAGAAAAAAAAAACCTTTTAAAAATCTATTTATTCATGAGAGAGAGAGAGGCAGAGAGACAGGCAGAGGGAGAAGCAGGCTCCATGCAGGGAGCCTGACATGGGTCTCAATCCGGGGACTCCAGGATCATGTCCTGGGCTGAAGGTGGCACTAAACCGGTGAGCCACCTGGGCTGCTCTTTTTATTTAGTTTTGGAGAGTATGGCCTGTTGGTTGTCGGAGGGACATTTTTACTTTAAAAGCACAAACCAGATAATATTTTTTTTGAGATGCTGCCTCCACTGCCCCCAGTTCTTGGCTTCTGCTGGGGTGGAACTGGCAGGGCCTGGTGATCCCTCCACAGGCCAAGACCTGTCTCTGCTTGGGAGTCCGAGGATTGCTCCCAAAGGATCTTGGGATTGTAGCCCTTCCTGCAGATACTAGGTGTCTGTAGTCCTCCCCTCACCCCCCCCCCCCCCCCCCCCCGCAATCTCCCAAGCAAGTGTCATGCCGCAGAAAGCATGCAATCATCTTTTTTAAAAAACTGAGCTGTTGGAAAGAATATTTGTGGGACACTTTCTTCAGGTGGTTTTGTTGTGCCTTCTTTGTTCTCTTTATTTTTAGCAGCTCACCTTGGCTGTAGTCTGTGTGTATCTGTGTTTTATCTATAATGCCATTCTTCTTGTCCTGATAAGGACCACCTCTGAGTCACTGCCTTTCTTAGGAACTAGGCGGATTCCCGGTTAAAGTTTAACTGCTTCGGTCACGTGACATTGTACGTGCTCTGTTTTGCTTGGCTTGGCTTTGGTTCCTAGGCCTGCCACACGCAGACTGGGCGCTGGGGAGATGTGCACAGGATGCCAAAGCCCGGGGCCAGCGGGGAACTTTTTGCTTCTGCCTTTCAGGGGAAGCCGATGCTGCAGCTTGCCTTGGCTTCCTGCCTTTGGATTTACCTTTGGGCAGAGCTTGCCTCACCCAGCCCACGCCCCAGTTTGGAGAGGGTTGTTCCGAGGGCCCCTTAGTCATGCTTTTTATCCTGAGATTGGTGAATGAGATGAGTCAGCCATGAAGTGGGAGGCTTGCTGCTCTGCATCTCCAGGGCTGTGTCAGACAGCACAAGTGCCACTGGCAAAAGAGAACACAGGAAGAGGGAGCGAGCAACTGGAACGAGCTCCATGCACCTGGCCACATTTCCCCGAGGAATGAGGGAACCAGCTCTTTTAATAGTTCATTTCCAAGGGCCTAAATTATTTGTGATCTCTCATTCCCACTGTAGTTCAACCCTGGGGTCATTTCCTAGCTGTTTTCCTGTTTTTAGTAGTAAACACTTTTCATATGTTGGCTGGTTGTAGCAATTGGGAATGTTTTCATTCCTGTAATCCTCCAGGAGAAAACCAACCTGTCTGTACTCTTAGTAAAGAAAAACCAGAGCCACTACAATAAGTTTTTAGTTATTGTAACTTGTAGCTGAACTATTTTTAGATGACTTTTAAGTAATCTCCACACCCACAAGCCATTCGAACCCACAACCCTGAGATCAAGAGTCACATGCTCTATTGACTGAGCCAGCCAAATGCCCCCTCTTCAATAACTTTTAGACACCATGTAACTTGTTTAATTTTTTTCATTTCATCCATAAATATTTTTACTAGAAGTTCTTGCTCCCCACCCCCAGTAGAGAGTTTTTATTTATATTACTATAAAGATGAGATTTTTTGGTGTAGATGAGGTGAGAGCTGCCCCACCATGGGGTGGGGAGGTTGAGGAGCCCCCAGGTGTAAGGTTTGGGGTATCATGGGGAAGGTGAGGGGCTTCACTGAGTGCACAGCCCATTGGTTTTTCTCCCCCTGCCCGTTGCTCTTGGGTTCTGGCCTCTATGTGCTATGGGAAGTCTTCACCATCCTTCGGGTGCTCCAGCTGGCCTCACCCAGCAGGCTTTCATAATTATAATTTTTGCTTGGTTGTTTGCCGTGGAGTCTGTGCACAGAATGTAGCTAAGGCATACAGAATGTCTGTGCTTGTTGGAACTTAATATGATGCATGTCATGATGGATGCATGATGGCAGTGGAGAACAGTGAAGTCTATGACATTAAGCACTTGCTGGGTATTCAACCTGAGAATTTGTTCTGGTAGAGAGATTTCATTGACTTGAGTTAGGTTTGTGGAGACCACTTCCAAAGAGAAATGGACACTGGTATTGCAGTTTTAATTGAGTGTTAGCCAGCCGAAACTATTTGAACAAGATGCTAATTTTAAGTCGGCCTGGAGAGAGGTTTCCTCCCACAATTCCTTTGGGTCCTTTCCTCCGCGTACCAAATAAGCACACATGTTGAGTCTCAGAAGTGATAAAGGGCCACTGAGCTGAATGAAAACCCTCCTTGGAAGACACTAACCAGGAGGGATGAGTACACAGAGATGAGCATCTCAGTTCACTGGGCAGTCACTGCTCCCCTTTATTCCTTGGCAGGCATACGAGGAGGCACACATTATGGGGATAAGTTGGAAGTATTTGTGGCTTCCATGCTGTGACACCTGGCTGGCTTCTGGGGCAGCAGTGGGAGAAATGACAGGTTTCGGAATTGTGGGAAACTGAGGAAAGTGACCATTATCCCACGCGTGGGACAGAGTGCCAGATTCCTGAAATCCAGAGTCTTCTCAGGCTGTACTTAGACCTCCACTGCTCAGCTCATATGTCAGTGAAACTCTTGGATAAGCAAGGGAAGATGTGCTGCTAGTGCACGGAATCATTTGGTGAATATATAAGAAGTTAGAAATAAAAACTGCCATTTAAAAAAAATCTCATACAATTCTGAATCATAATGCTAGAAGATTTTTTTCAAGGATAGCCCAGTCAGTCTGCCCCACCACCCGTCTCCATCTAACAGATGAGACAACTGGGTCCCAGGGATATTCAGTCAGACCCTGATCTCACAGGTCTGGAGTTGAAGGGTTTGCCTGGAGCAGATAAACCTTTGAGTGATACCCACTGTAAGAAACGCATCTCAGGTTGTGACTCAGTACTCAAATAAATATATGACGAGCCAGAGCATAAATGTGAACTGATGCCCTTATTTTGTAGAATGCGCGTCGGTATTTCGATTTAGTGCTGTTGAATTTCATTGGAAACAAAATATCAGTTGCCTTTACAAAAATGATTCTCAACCTACTGATGGTTTATACCCTGTGTTTGGAAAAAGCTAACCTAGAGTGTGTGTACCTAATCCTTGTTAAGTGGAAGCCATTGGCCTAAGGTCCTGTTGTTAGTTAGTAGCTGTCTGAAGCTAAGACTCCTCCCCAGCCTTTTTCCTGCTCTAAACTACATGTTCCCATTTGCCTGCTTTTTACACCAGCTGGACAGAATAATTAGCAGAAGCTTCTCAAATGATTTAGTTTTCCAGAGTTCTCCCCTTGCTAAATCCCTACAAGGGAGCAAGTTGAATCTAACCACAGTGGCAAACAGTCTCTCAGGCATGGGTGAGTCTGCATTTGGTGATGGCATCTGTCCTGCTGTCTGCACTGTCAAGGAACATCTTTCCTCTCATAGAGGCAATTGTACCTTTATTTATTTATTTATTTTTATTTATTTTTAAAAAATATTTTACTTATTTATTCACAAGAGACATAGAGGAAGAGACATAGCCAGAGGGAGAAGCAGGCTCCCTGTGGGGAGTCTGATGTGGGACTTGATCCCAGGACCCTGGGATCACGCCCTGAGCCGAAGGCAGTTGCTCAACCGCTGAGCCACCCAGGCATCCCTATTTATTTATTTTTTAAAAAGATTTGTGTATTTATTTTAGATACACACAAGCAGAAGGGGAGTGGCAGAGGGAGAGGGAGAGAATCTCAAGCAGTCTCCCTGCTAAGCATGGAGCCCAACCTCATGGCCCTGAGATCATGACCTCAGCCAAAATCAGGATTTGGTTGCCCAACTGACAACCACTCAGGCGCCCCAGCAGCTGTACCTTTCATATGCCACTAATGATCTTCCTTTGTGTATCACTCTGCTATGTATAAGTGATGTCATCAGCTGAACTAACAGAAACTTCTGTTTTTAACACAGTCTTTGTCTCTGAAGTAGGGCAATTTTATGCCTTATCTCCAGTTTGAAAGTATTTTAAAAATTTTTTTTAAGTTTGTTATTATTTTTAGTAATCTCTACCCACACATAGGGCTCAACCCCATGACCCTACGATCAAAAGTTGCACGTTCCTCCCACTGAGCTAGCCAGGCACCACTTGAAAGTATTTTTTTAAAGTAAATCTCAGTAGGGGCACCTGCGTGGCTCAGCCGGTTGAGCATCCAACTCTTGGTTTCAGCTCAGGTCATTAGAATCGAGCCCCCTGTTGGGCTCCATGCTCAGTGGATGTTTGCTTCAGATTCTCTCTCTCTCTCTCTCTCCCTTGGATCCTCCCACTGATGCTCTTTTTCTACCAAATAAATCTTGAAATAATAATGATAAAAATAAACCCAAATAGCCTCCATTGAGTAAAAGAAACATGCTCTTGTATTTCAGAGTAACTTTACGTTTTGTTTCATATGAAGTAAAGATAGGGAGCTCAGTAAATTCCTGCTTCATATGTTCTAAGAAGCCTGCCTCCCTGCGTCAGCTCTTGGCTCTATTGCAAAAGCATTGTGAAATTTCTGTGCTCTCTCATTCAACCGGCAAGCAGTTAACTGAGTATTTCCACGTGCCAGGCCCTGGCAATACAGTAGCCCAGTGCTCAGGTGGACAGATTATCAAGTGATTTCACAGATGCCAAAAGCAACCACAGAGAAATGCTTTGGAAAGCATGTTTCTCCCATAGGAACAGAGACTTGTTTTCATTGGATTTAAAGGTTGCCTCCCATTGCCTGAGGTCTGCGTAGCTCTACATTACGTGGGCAGAGCGTTCCCCTTCTCTGAACAGGTATCAAAGGTGGGTGCATGGATGGTGAATTGTTAATACCTTTGTTATTTCTAAATGCCCTGTTTTCCTCAGTTGACACTGAGCACTCTTGGCTCCTTCAGGAAATACAGGTGTTTTGAATGTCTATTCTCCCTTTTGCCTTTCATAGAAAGAGCGGGATTTAGAACTGGCTGCTCGGATTGGCCAGTCGTTGTTGAAGAAGAACAAGACCCTAACTGAGAGGAACGAGCTGCTGGAGGAGCAAGTGGAACACATCAGGGAGGAGGTGAGGAGCTGGTGGCAGTGGCCACAGCCAGGTGGGCTTGGGCTCAGCCCCCAGAGCTGCTCTTCCAGGACGGCTGCTTCTTCTGTCCATGACCCTCTTTCCAGCAGTGTAGACAGCACCAGCTGGGGTAGGAACAGCCTTCACCTGCTCATGAGGCCATGAGTGTCCAGTCCTACCAGCCCTGGACCAGCCCCAGTCCCCATCCCCCCAGAGTCCAGAGCCTCACAGAGACTGGGAGAGACTGAGCATGTGGAAGGAGCATACGCAGGCTAAGATGGCAGTGAGCAGGTGTTCCTGGGGCAGGTGGGCACAGGCAGGCCAGAGGGGAGCCCTGTCAGGAGGAGGCCAGCCTGTGCTGCAGAGTAGGGCAGCGGCTGCACATTCTTCATTCCAATATATAATTTTATGTTTGTAAAACAAAACAAAAAAATAGGCTACCGTTGTCCTGACAGGAGACCTGTTATTTTCATGATACAGATCTTGGCTGAAGGGCACCGGTGATCAGGGGTTGGAGTCTGAATGCTTAGGTCTTATCTTAAGGGGCTAAGGTTTCAGAGGAGCAACACTGACTTTCTGGAAGGTTGTGGTTATGGGCAGGATGAGGAAGGCTCTGTGGAGATGGAGGGGTCGCTGAAACAAGGCTTAGCAGTTAGAGCCAGGCCCTCCTTTGTAGCTTTTTTTTTCCATCATCCTATTCTTGTAACTGCAAATTTTAGCTGTGAGGATCTTCACTTGACTTTCTTCTTCTCCTGGTTTCTTCTCCCTTATTTTCTACCAGAAACTTTCTAAGTGGGAGGGGATACCCTTACTCTTGTCTCTTAGATATATTCAGACTTTTCCCCCTTAAAGCTGTTCCCAGCCATCGTGTCTGGGTTTAATAATGGTTTTAATATTGATGAAACAGGGTTGCCAATGTATAAGAAAAGTTTTAATCCTGGGCTTCCTTTGAAAGATGATACAGTAGAATATGGTTGAGTTTTGGAGAAGTCAACCCCTGTTTCCCTTGTCCCCAGCATCATGACCTGACTTCCCCTTCTCTCAGGCATTAGAGCGTGCCAGGTCAACCTAGTTTTCTGAGCAGAGAAACATGCCACCTGGGAACCAGTAAACGGTCACCCGTTGTCTGTCACATGCTTTTCCTCTACATTATTGCCCTTGTGTGGGGCTTCCTCATCTCCTACAAACAGCACCCAAATCTTTGGAAGTGGAAATGCCTCTTTTTTCTTGGAAAAGCTTTGAAATTAGAAACTGTAATATGTTCCCCTTGAGCACATAATGACACACATCATTAAACTGTCAGTCTAGATGTTGAAACTAAAGCTTTTGTGCAGATAAAATTTTCTTCTCTGTGGAAGTCATAAATACTGTGTTGTGTAGGAAAGCTGGAATAAACCATAGACCCCAAATCAAATTAGAGGCAGAGGATTAAATTGTAATTCTCGCTCACAGCACTAGTTCTTTGTTCATCAGTTGTGAGTGGTGAAAGGGAAGTGAAAAATTTTATGGCATAGGTTTGTTTGCTTAATATGTTAAGCATAAATAAGGCAGTTTGCAAAAACTGACCTAGCAGTATCAGTCTGGCCACTTCCTGATGACTGCGTCCTTTCTCCCTATGTCTGAAATTGCTATCTTGTGATCACTGAGTACAGAGCAGAGTCTGGCCAGGCTTGGCTCAGAGCCCTGTGAGGGTGTAGCAGTCACAGGGTGAGGCTGTGAGTGTGCCGAGTGTGCCAGCAAGGGTGGATGAGCTGCTTGTAGCTGCCCACCCAAAGCTGGCATTGCCAGGGGCCCGGTCCAGGGTGGCATTTGGTTTCAGCAGAAGTGAATGGCCTCTTCTTTCATTTGATAACAGGATCTTTTTCTCCGGCCATTTGCCCAGCTGGTCATCTGGCTACTTGCAAAGCCCATATGCTATATTGTCTTTCCCTCCTCCCCACCCAACATCATTCTAGAGCCTTCTAGTCTCCTCTCACCTCCTCTCTGAACCCAAGTAAAAACCATAAATTTAGGCAGAGGATTTTCTATCAAAACATAGTTGACTGTGTTTTTCTTAAATGTGATCAAATGTAGCCTCTTATCCTTGAAAAGTACAAAAATCAATTACATGGCTTTATTTTTGGTGAGGAATTCAACAAACATTGTCACCCAGCAGCACATGCTTGAGCATGATGGAGGGGCCCCCTGCTGTGTCTGTACAGGTATCTCAGCTCCGGCATGAGCTGTCCATGAAGGATGAGCTGCTCCAGTTCTACACCAGCGCCGCAGAGGAGAGCGAGCCTGAGTCCGTGTGCTCCACCCCGTAAGTCTCCAGAGGGCCATGTCACTGGGGCCAGGACACAGGCAGCTGGCTGTCATCCATGTCCTTGGAGTTACCTAGGCAGGGCTACATCACCAGCAGTAGGTCCACTGCTCCCAGCCTTCCCCAGACCCAGCAAGTCCACGGGCCTCAAATTAATTGTACTGTTGTAGCAGGACATGGGAGGACAGGGTTGTTCGTCAATTTTGGTTGCTCCGGCCTGGTCACTGGGCACAGGGTGGGCCCTGCAGTGAGAGGGTCATATTGGGTTCTGGAGCCAGAGGTGCCATGGTGGACCCTTGGAACAGAAGGTGTGGGGGACTTCTCTGAGAGTCAGTGGAGCTTCACTTTAGGAGCATGAACTCGAGAGCCCAGTGGCCTGAGTTCAGACTGTTGCTCTGCGGTTTCCTAGCTGTGTTCTCTTGACTACATTACTTAACCACTCTGTGCTTGTTTGCTTATTTGTAAAATGGGACTACTGCTAGTGCTTTGTTCATAGGATTATGAGCATTAATTGCCTTAATCCCTGCAGAGTACTGAAAACTGTTCTGGGCACATAGGATGGCAGTGCAAATATTAAATAAATTTCTAGGCCTCTGGAAGTGTGTGTATTCAAGTAGTTGCTTCTGCTGAATTGTGAGGCCATGTGGCGACTGCAGATCCTGAGTGGTGGTGAGGCTGTGTGCTGCCCCTGCTCTCCTGGGGGCCCCTTTTGCACCTGCGGGTTTCATGGTCCCTCCCTACAAAGGCCCTTTGTGCTTCCCTGGGTTTGCTGGAGTCAGGGAGGTAATGTCTCTCCCTAGAACGAGATTGTACTCTCTCCCCCAGACTGAAGAGGAATGAGTCATCGTCCTCAGTGCAGAATTACTTTCATCTGGATTCTCTTCAGAAGAAGCTCAAGGACCTCGAAGAGGAGAACGTGGTACTCCGGTCTGAGGTGAAGTGCGCTCCCTGCCTTTGTACCCTCTGGAGGGTGGTGGGCCCCTTTGCCTTATCTGGCAGGAGGGGCTGTGCCTGCAGCATCATTCCTGAGGGTGACTGTGGGGGAGCCACCTGTGTGGCTCATAGCCTCACTCATGTGCTGGGCAGTGGCTTCTGGGGAGCACAGATGCTCCCTGTCGGTGGGGGACGGGTGGGGCTGAGGACTCAGGGATCCTCTGTGTGAGTAGGCAACTGTGGCCAGGCCCTCCCCGTCCTCCTGCTCACAGCAGGGCTCTGTGGGTGGGGGGTCTCCATGGAAATGACATGGAAGCAGGTTGCTGCCAGTCAGATCTGTTCTAAGGGATAGTACATGACAACTTGGAGACATAATTCTTAGACAATTAACTTAAAAAGATAGTTGAGACAACTTGGCAACTCATGCTTTTGAGTATTTCTGACTGGCTAGTCACTGTGCCAGATGCTTACCTGTGTTGGTTTTTTTTTATTTTTTTAAGATTTATTCATTTGAAAGACAGAGAACATGAGTGAGGGGAGGGGCAGAGGGAGAAGCAGACTCCCCACTGAGCAGGGAGCCTGACTTGGGTCTTGATCCCAGGACTCCGTGATCACAACCTGAGCCAAAGGCAGATACTTAACTGACTGAGCCACCCAGGCACCCCTGCCTGTGTTCGGTTTGTTTGTTTGTTTTTTCAAATTTTGCAGCAAGGCTGGAAGTCCGTTCTTTGCTTGTCATTTACAGTGAGGAAGCCAGGACCCAGGCTGCTAGGTGTTTGATTTGCCAACATGGCACAAGTTAGGGAATGACAAAGCTGGGATTTGCAAGGCTCTGGGACTCTGACCCCCACGTTACTTCCCTTCACCTGCTGCCCCTACCTAGAAACACCGACACATGCAAGTTTAGTACTTTTTGTCTTGTCAGTGAGTTGGTGTTCTCCAGCCAGAGGTATGCTTTAAGTTTGGACTGCACACCCACCCGAGCTGGCCCAGGGCTCCCTCAAGCCCCTGTAGTAAGGCAGACCACCTTGAATTTGCCCCCAAGGTGGAAAGAGCCTCATGTCTGGGCTTATCAGGGCTGTGCACGAGGGAAGGGTCATGTTCTTAGACCTTACTTCTTCTAGTCCTCATTGACTAGTGGGCAGCACAAACCCAGAGCCACCAAGAGGGTTGTCCAGGCTTTCTCTGCCAGCCAGTGGCCAAGTCAAGAGTCCTGGCCAGAGCTTTCCATTCCACTGTCTACCTCAGGTAAATGCACTAGTCCTAGATATGCAGTAATTTGTCTCCCTGTCAGAGGGTTCACCTAAAGCACGTGGAAGGAACCTAATTCCAGCTACAGATTTCACATCAGTTTTCAGGAGCGTAGTGTCTCCCAGGGGCCAGGGCCTGAGGGCTCAGAGATACCCCTTCTCTGCCTTGGATACTTTCTTTTCTTTCCTTTTTTTTTTTTTTTTTTTAAAGATTGTATTCATTCATGAGAGACAGAAAGAGGCAGAGACATAGGCAGAGGGATACTGATTTTGGACTCAATCCCAGAATCCTGGGATCACGACCTGAGCCAATGGCAGACACTCAACCACTGAGCCACCCAGGTGTCCCTCGGATATTTTCTTCTTTGGATCTCTATTTTCCAACCTTGTCAGCTGGCTATCCAGAGTCCTGAGATAGCTCTTGGGATTCTGGATTTTAATGCTTTTGTCTTGTACCTTGTCTTTACTAAGTGAATACAGTAGATCTAACTCTGACTCAGACCTCCTAGGACGGTAGTGCCTTGCATAAAGTAGGTACATGACAAGTGTTAGCTATTCCTGTGGTCATCCTTAGAATGCCTGTGGTTGGAAAAGCTGAGTCTTAGACCCGCTGGGGTCACAAAGGTCCATGTCTATGAGCTGGGACAGACACTCACCAGTGGACACGAGGGTGGCACTTGCAGAGCGCGTATCCCCTTGTGTGGCGCCCTCTGGTGGTACACATTTTTCAGCTCTTTGGCTTTGAGGATTGGTGATTCCTTACCTGAGCAGGGCATTCTGATGAGCTTCCTGTATTTGAGGGTGTAATGGATGGCGGGTAGGGGAGGGGGAGGACGGAAGGCAGCTTCCTGGACTCCAGTTTATCCTTGCCCCGGGCCCCAAGCCTTGCCCACCCTACCCGTTCAGGTGTGAATGTGGGGCCTCTGACCTGAGCCTTGTTCACAGGCCTGCCAGCTGAAGACGGAGACCATTACTTACGAAGAGAAGGAACAGCAGCTGGTCAACGACTGCGTGAAGGAGCTGAGTATGTCCTGGTCCTCTTGCTCCACCCTCACCGCCAATTTTTACTTTCTGCCATCTTGTGAGCAGATTTGTATGCAGTGCAGTCTCCCTGGTGGCTTGGGCTCCGTAGCACTTTTTCTGAAAACTAGAGTTTTCTCCTGACCTTGCGTGGCAGCCCTCACTCTGACTCATGAGAAATTGGGTGCTAGGTTGTCAGCCATGTGTTGTCCTAATTTCTCACCGAGATGGACAGTTAATTTTGATTTCGGCTTTCTACTGGAATACCGGAGTTATGTGATGCCCAAGTTAAGCCCAGTTATAGAGTTCTCATGTCCCTGTGCAAAAACTAATCAATTATGGTTTCTCCTAACTGACATGTGAAGGTTGAGGCCAGAGTTCTCCGCTTTGCAGACAAGTACCTTTCCCACCTTCTCTATCATCAGTTTACAAGACAAAAGGGCAGACAGTATTTTGAGTTTCAGCAAGACACTTAATAAATGAAACACACCCTGTGTTCCAATCTAGTAAAATGAGTTATGACCCTGAATATGGGTTGAAAACACCCAAGGGAATTATACTGTGCAGGCAACAGTTCCTTCTAGAACAGGGCGTAGCAGGGATTCCTGTTAATGATGTGGATCTGCTCATGCATGACTGTGGGGATTGGGGCACCTTTGTGTGGTGTGGTATCTCCCGACTGACGCCCAAAACTTACCTGACTTCCTCTAAGGGAAGTAGCCTTGGTCCGTGGGGTTGGGCTCCCCACACCGGGCCTGGGAGCCACACCTGGGGGCCTGCTCCTTCTCTTGACAGAGCCCATACAGGAAAACGGAGGCTGTTCCTTCTTCACTCTCCGCTCTCCACTCCTCCCCCTGCCTGGTAAAAAAAGATACTTTTTCTTGTGCAAACCACAAAGAAACCATTCTCTTTGGGTCTAACTTCCTCTTGTCATTTCTTGGTTAAAGGGGATGCCAATGTGCAGATTGCCAGTATCTCAGAGGAGCTGGCTAAGAAGACCGAAGATGCTGCCCGCCAGCAAGAGGAGATCACACACCTGCTGTCGCAGATAGTTGACTTGCAGAAGAAGGCAAAAGCTGTAAGGCTTCTGTTTCTCGGGTTGATGCAGTTGGCATTTGCCCCTG
Source organism: Vulpes lagopus (assembly GCF_018345385.1). Classification (NCBI taxonomy): domain Eukaryota; kingdom Metazoa; phylum Chordata; class Mammalia; order Carnivora; family Canidae; genus Vulpes; species Vulpes lagopus. Next base: position 11,642,102 of record NC_054842.1, read on the forward strand.
AAGACTGTACCCTTTGGTTTCATAGTTTAGGAGTTTGTCCTGCCCCTTTGGAGAAAAGGCTTATTAGCAAAATCAATAGAATAGAGCTCATTGCCTTGAACTGGAGAGGGATCATATAACCACTGATCTCCTAAAAATAATCTGCATATTAATGGAATTTGTTAAGAAAGGCGCTGAGCTACAGAGTTCTGAAGTTTAACTCATGAATTTTCTGGTCTAGGATTTGTTTTTACACAGTGTACCTAGTGTGTCCTGCTACAGAATAATTTCCCCGTTAGATTTAAGATGGAGCAGCAGGAAAACAACAACAAAACAGAATCTAGGTTCCCATGTCAGGCCTTTGCTAGAAGCAGGAGGTGAAGTGTGCCTGGGGCGGGGCCGTGCCTATGGAGACGGGCATAGGGCGGGGGTACAGAATGGACACAGATGTAGGAAAGGCTGCCTTCGAAATTACATAAAAGGCAAAATTTTACTCTGGCCTAAAAGTCTCATCATGGAGGTGTGGTAGGATTGGAACAGATCAGGAGTGAGAGGAAAGCAGTGAGATGTCTCTAAGTATCTTAAAAGAGAAGCTGAGTGGCCTTTGCCATGTTGCAGTGCGCGGTGGAAAATGAAGAGCTGGTCCAGCACCTGGGGGCTGCTAAGGATGCCCAGCGGCAGCTCACGGCCGAGGTGAGTGGCTCCTCTCATCCCACTTTCACCAGGCCCTTCCCAGTTCGGGCCATCAGCCTCCCTCTGCTGGGCCCCGCTCTCAGGGTCATGTCCACCTCACTAGCTGTTTTTAATTCTGAATCAAAAGTCATTCTTACTCGTAAATTCCTGGGGGGCCGGGCCCTGCACAGCCCACCTCCTGCTAAATGTCCAGTAAGTGAAATGGCACAGGGTTCACCGTAGGAAGGAGCCCACGCAGAGATGTGACTGGAGACGAGGGTGTGACGCTTTGCTCTCCCATTTGGGTCAAGTTGCTTTTTTTTTGTTTGTTTTAATTATTTTTTTCTTTGAGTATCATTGGCATGCAGTGTTACATTAGTTTTAGGTGTATAAGTAGTGATTTGACATCTCTGTACGCTATGCTGTGCTCACCACAGTGCAGCCACATCTGTCAGCGTACTACTGTCACCGTACCATTGGTCTTTCATCCCCATGATTTACACATTCCGTAATTGGAAGCCTATTTCCTCAGTTGCCCATTGTTAGAATTTGGGAGGTTTCTGAGGCTATAAGCACTGAGCCTCGAGTATTCTTTGGTGTCAGCCTGGAGGCACAGGGCTCCTGACCGGCCCCTGACCCTGTGTGCCTTTCTGGTGTTCCGCAGCTGCGTGAGCTGGAGGACAAGTATGCAGAGTGCATGGAGATGCTTCACGAGGCGCAGGAGGAGCTCAAGAACCTCCGCAACAAGACCATGCCCAACACCACATCCCGGCGCTACCACTCGCTGGGCCTGTTCCCCATGGTGAGTGCCCGCTTGCTTCATGCCCTGTGCCCCCGCTTCCAGCCCACGGGGCCTGATAGGGAGGTGGGGTCTGGAGGGGAGTCTTTGTGGGTGGCTTCTCATTCTGCAGCTTAGATCTAGATCTGAGTCAGGGGCTTGTATGCCCAGCTGGTGGCTCTGTGACTACATGAGGCAGATCGATGCCTCCTCTGCCATCCCTCTGACTCAGTCCATATTTTTTCTCCTTGTATCCTTAATTGGTAAACTTAGTAGGAACCTCAGATACTTGGAGGATGTTATTCATACATTATTATGTTTCTGACCTTATGAGACTATGAGCTATTTTGGCTTCACAGTGCATTCTAGAATTCTTAAATTGCCCATACAGTTCTGCTGGTTCTTTCTAGGCTTAGTAATCATCTTCTTGGGGGCTTTCAATATCTGTGATCTGAAAAAATCTCTCTCTCCACAAAGAGTGGTGTTTCTATTTCTACAAAATGATTTCCCTGCACTCTTATTTCTTAGCTCTGGCCTGATCTATTGCATGCTTGGGCCTTAAGGAAACATGGTTGAGAAGGGGATCTTCCAGGTGAGCTCTCCGTGCTGGAGGTTCGCAGCACAGGGCAGGCCTGCTCTGCTGGTCTTTTCCCCCTGGCATTTGCTGAGCTTCCTTGTTGCATCTTCTCCTATCCAACAGAAGCTCCCTGAAGGCAGGGACCATGTCTTATTTGCTACTTTCCTCCTTCCCTCTCTGTAATACTCTATCTACTCGGTGCTTGTTGTGTCACAGAATTATACCTACTCAGTAGGTACGAGATTTGGATGGGTGGACAGACAGATGGAAGAACATAAGACCAAGAACTTTTATATTGAGGCTCTGTTTCTGTGGTTTCTTGAAACACCAAATCCTCCTGGAGGAGACAAGAACTTTTGAGAGAAGCATTCCCAAATGAGATATGAGTGGATGGTGGCTCCAATTTCTAAAACTCTGTTCCTTTGGACTTTGGTCTTGCTGTAGGGCTCTTTCATCTCATCCTCCTCCCCACCCCTGTTGCTGACACTGCCCTGCCCCTTCCACCCTGACCCTTGTTTTCTGGTTCACTTTTTCTAAATCATGATCTCCTTTCCTTTTATGTATCAAAATCAGGCTAGAACAATCTCTCTCTCTCAACTTGATTGAAACCTAGTGAAACCAAAACGAAAGATACATTAACATAGCCTTGCAAGGAGCAGATTGGTGATCCATTATGTTCAGAAATCCCAGCAAAGGCAGCAAAGAACATTCTGTGCCCCTGATTCCTCGATCTGGAGCCCATGACATGCAGCTCACAGACTGGCCTATGTAGCAATGTATGCTCTCTGCCTCAGTTTACCTACTTCCTGGCTTCCCATCTTGGTGTGGTGGCCTCCTTGGGGCATCTTATTTCCCGTGCACTTAGGATTCACTCCACTGCATTCCCCACTCTCAGGGACAGACCTGTTTTAAAACAAAACCATGACACAGAAAAGCCAAACTGAAAATCTACATTTGGGTTTCTTCTGCAGATTCTCAGCTTTCGTATTTGCTGAGATGGAGCTTTTGCTTGCCTTTTTCTGTAGCTGTTGGCATGGTTCAGATTTTGAAGATGGCTATTTTTAAAGTACACTATGTATTAAAGGTATTTAAGGCACCCTGAGTGGTGCTGTGCCCATGTTTGTGGAGCAGAACGCCCAAATCTGCTGCTCCTGCTCCCAGCCTTTGTAATTGCTGAATCAAACCGTGAGTAACAGTTTCTGCCCAAGGAGTACATTCCCAGCTCTCTTGCCGATGGCAAGAGTTCCTAATCTGGGATCCTCAGACAGGGTTCAGGGGACCCATGAATTTAAGGGAAGTCACACCTTTTATTTTAATCCCTCGTACACAGTGTTACAGTGTTTCCTTCTCATATGAAGGTGGGCCACAAGCCACAGCATTATTAGCACCCCTGTGACTTTGTCACCAGCTGAAATCACAGCTGCTTTCATGGCACGTTTTCAGTTGTAAAATATCTCAAAATCCCATTTGTGCTAAGCTTCTCTTCAAGGTGGCAGTAATTACCAGGCCTGAAGCCAGACCCTGTGTGTTACTCCATCATGATTGTTGTTATTAGTCTAGTGACTAGTTCAGTCTATCTGGCTTCCTTTCAGCCCTAATTATTTTATTCAGTTAAAAATATTATTCTGAGAAGAGGCCCATGGCTTTCCCAGACTCCTAGGATATTCAGGGCCAAAAAAAAGTCATGGAGCCAGCCTGCAACTTTCTTCCAGTATAGCCTTGAAGTTAGTAGTTTGGTATGTCATCTCTCCTACGGTTTCCTCATGCAGAATTCCAAATGTAAACTATATGGTGAATTAGGGTATGAAGAAAAGTTAAACCAGCTTCAGAAAAGAGCTCACCCAAGGAACCCTCTTACAACATGGGTGATGTTGAATTGCAGTCTGTGGGTAAAATTCATAAAATAAAATTGCATATTTAGAAATAGGAGTTGAAAAGAAGCCCACAAAACCTTCCTGGACTCAGCTTCTTGCCAGCTCCTGTCATGTGTCCCCACCTGGTTCCAGCTTTCAGACTGGAGCATTGTTCTTTGACCGTTGGGCCATGGAGGGGGATGCTCTGGAGTTCCCTTGGTCTGGCTGCTGGGAAGCTGTTGGCCATGGGTGGCTAGTAAATTTAAGTCCGTTAAAATTAGTTAATTCATGTTCTTAGTCACACTGGCCATGTTTCAAGTGCTCCCTTGGGGCCTATGGCTCCCACAGCAGGACAGTGTAGAAAGAGCATTCCTATCATCACAGGAGGTCTCTTTAATTAGCACAGAGTTAGCCCTTCCCTCAGGCTGTCCTGAGTAGTGTCCTCCTCTGAGGCCCCAACAGGTGCTTTTCTGCACACATCTGGTCTTCCTGCTGGCATTGACCTGTGTCTGTGTGTGGGATTGCTTGTTAGGCTCTGCCTCAAGGAGAGGTGAGGAGTGGTGGGTCATTCAGGGAGCTGGGCACCCATCAGGCAGCCAAAATTGGTGAGTCTCAGCTTGGGCCTTCCCCTAACCCACAAAATCCTCGACCTAGCTGGAGAAAGATTTAAGTGAGCTAACTGTGTCGGGACTTCATTTGTTTGGTGTCTTTCTTGGGGGAGGAATGGAGGATTAATAGTGGGAACTACTGATAGTAGTAAGAGTAGTGGATTTGTAGAGGTGTGGGCTGGCTACTAAAGGTGGGTAGCAATGGGTCAGTGGGAAGAGGAGCTTTTCTTGCAGGGGGCTGGGGGGCACGAGGACAGAGGCTTGGATGATAGTGCTTACAACAGAGGTTGTCTTCTCCATAAAGTCCCCTCCTCTCCTTATGGGTAGAGTCACAGCTCTATGGTAAGGCCAAGGGACATGACGTTGCTCTCAGACCCTTAGCTGCCTGGGAGTATAGGGGCTTTACTCTCAGTGCCCACTAGGGATGGCTCCATTCAGAATCTGCCATGGGGATTGCGTGGCAGGGGTTCCAACAGTGACGAATGTTGTCAGCCTGGTGTCATGGGTAGTTTGCAGGCTTCTGAGAACCTCAGTTGACATTCCTATGGCTAGCCAGCTGTGAGCCTCTGTTAGAGACTTGAATTACTGTTCACCCACTGTGTTTTCTGGCTTTTCTCAGGACTCCTTGGCAGCAGAGATTGAGGGAACGATGCGCAAAGAACTGCAGCTGGAAGAGCCTGAGTCTCCAGATATCGCGTATGGCCTGGTTCTAAACTTCCCAGAGACTGCTTCATGCCCCGTGGTCATCAAAACTAGCAACGTGTGGGCTTCAGACACCAGCAGGGATCACTGTGGTGCTTCCACATACTTGGGTCCAGATTAAGAGAGATAGAACACAGCCAGTAATATCCTCCAGTTCCCCTTACTGGATTTTAAAGATGTATTATTAACATCTTTTATTATTATTAACATCATTTTTATCTTTCCTTTTGGTGAAAAACAGTACTTTAAAAATGTTTAATGTCTGTTTGAAAAACAAAAATAGGATGCAGTAGGAGATACAGAGGGGGCTCTTTGAGGGGTATGCACAAGGCCTCTGTTTCTCGTCTGGATACATTTACGAATATTGGCCTCTACCAACTCTCTTCTTAATGTGGGACTTTGCACTAGGCCTCCCCCGAGGTGTTTCTAAGAAACCTGTGGGTCCGATTTCATTGTGTATTTTCTGTACCCAAAGCCCACAGCCAGAACTGAAATGGGATCCTGGAGGTGACCAGAGGTGAAGCTCTATGTATCCCAGAAGGAAGGGGCCATTATAGCAATGTGCCTACCTTTGTCTCCTTAAAAAGGAGCAAATGAGGAGGGGCATCTGCGTGGCTTAGTTGGTTAAGCATCTGACTCATGATTTCATCTCAGGTCGTGATCTCAGGATTGTGAGATCGAGCCCCTTGTTGGGCTCTGCATTGGGCATGGAGTCTGCTTGGGATTCTCTCTCTCTCTCTCCCTCTGTTCCTCTCCCACTTGTGTTTGTTTTTTCTCTCTCTCTCTTTCTCTCTCCCTCTGCTCTCCCCCCCCCCAAAAAAAGGGAACAAATGAGCATCAAAGGGAGGTTCCACTCTTAGAACTAGCAATTTCTAAAAAAAGATTCATGTGGTATTTATCATCTCATTATAGAAGTTTAAGATTTGTCTTTTATATATATATATATGTGTGTGAATAGTCAGCAAATACTCATTCTACAGATATTTATGGATCTCTGTTATGTGCTGAACAGTGAACACTGCCCTCTTGGACTTTGTATTCTAAGTGATCATCATAAAAGAGGAAAAATAGCTGGGAGACAAAAAGCCCTGCTTAAGTATTTTTATTTGTGGGTCAAGCCTAAGGGAGCGAAAAGCATTGATCATCTTGCTAGTATCACCTTTAGGACACAACCACAAATTAGAGCTCTGAATTCAGTGGGCATTGAGTGCCTTCCAGCCAACAGTCTTAAAAAACATGTGGAAGGCACAGGGTGGCAGGTTGCTTGGGGGCTCAGCGTGGGTCAGCTGCCTTTTGGCTCCTCTGATGGTAGTTTTTGGAGGATTGAACTCCACAGTCATTCCTGCATTTGTTTATTCATGGATATTGTGCATACCCCCTTTTCCCCCCACCAGTCACCAAAAGCGAGTCTTTGAGACTGTGAGAAACATCAACCAAGTCGTCAAGCAAAGGTCTCTGACCCCGTCCCCCATGAACATCCCTGGCTCCAACCAGTCCTCAGCCATGAACTCCCTCCTGTCCAGCTGCGTCAGCACCCCCCGGTCCAGCTTCTATGGCAGTGATGTTGGCAACATCGTCCTGGACAACAAAACCAACAGCATCATCCTGGAAGCAGAGGCAGCCGACCTGGGGTGAGTCAACTGGGAGTTTTTACTCTTTGTGTTTTGGAGACAGGTGGTGTGGATCAGATATGGGTTCAGCTATCAGAAGAGGGAGGCTGATACAGAATTGCCTGAAAAGCATAGACCTTTCAGTTCTCTTAATCTGTTTTGCCAGCCCTCTGAGTTGCCAGCCCTTGATCAGAATCAAGGGCATATTTTCACCAGTGGAAGGATGTACAACTGGAAGTCTGCTTTTCCATCAAATGCTGAAGGGGAGGATAAATGAGTATTTTTTCTGTTAATCTTCACTGTTGGGCTACAGAATGGATGTTTGTTTCAGGGACCCCTTTGTAGCTTGGGTGTTTGAAAGGCTGAGGAGGACTCAGGCTCTGTCTTGTGACCAGAATCTAGCTTGCTTGAAGGTAGGCTCCCTGCAGGTGCCAGACACACCTCCTGCCCCTGGAGTGGGCAGTGGGCAGTCCCTCTTTGTCCTGAAGCCCTGCAGACACATCCCCCCACAAATGCACACACACATAGGCAGCTGTGTTGTACACCCTTCTTCTGTGACAGTGAAATCGGTGCTCTGACTAGTTGGGTCAGAGGGGAAATTGCTTGATCAGAACAGCTCTTTTAATTCCAGAGGAAAGAGAAATGCCTGTCGAACCAGTAACCTCTCTGGTGACTAGGACTGTAGCCTGAAGAAGCCAAGCCCCCGTCTTTTCTTTTCTTTTCTTTTTTTTTTTTTATTCATGAGAGACACACAGAGAGGCAGAGACATAGGCAGAAAGAGAAGCAGGTTCCATGCAGAGAGCCCTATGCTGGACTCGATCCCAGTACCCGGGGCTTGTGACCTGAGCCAAAGGGAGATGCTCGACCACTGTGCCAACCAGGCGTCCATCCTCAGGGCTCACAAGGAACATGCTCCTGGGAACGGAATTTTTTTGCATTGTGGGTGCAAATTTTCATTACACCTTAGTGCTCTCCTAGTTCCCAGCAAAACACCCAACAGCGAGAACTAGTTCTTCCAGGCAGGCATGCCCTTGCCCATTTTTGCCTAAATTTCAGCGGCTTGCCCTGTTGGCTTCCCTGGCAACAGTCCTGCGGCCCCCAGACGTGTCCACCCCTGGCCACCTAGCAGCGAGGCCTTCCTCGAACTGTGTACCTTGCATGTGCCTGCTGCTGGGGGCGCCGCGCTCAGCCCCATCTCCCTCCTTGCAGGAGCGACGAGCGGAGCAAGAAGCCGGGCACGCCGGGCACCCCGGGCTCCCATGACCTGGAGACGGCCCTGCGGCGGCTGTCCCTCCGCCGGGAGAACTACCTCTCGGAGCGCAGGTTCTTCGAGGAGGAGCAGGAGCGGAAGCTCAGGGAGCTGGCGGAGAAGGGCGAGCTGCTCAGCGGCTCGCTCACGCCCACGGAGAGCATCATGTCCCTCGGCACCCACTCGCGCTTCTCCGAGTTCACCGGCTTCTCGGGCATGTCCTTCAGCAGCCGCTCCTACCTGCCCGAGAAACTCCAGATCGTGAAGCCGCTGGAAGGTGATCACCGGGGGCCTCAGCCCCTCTCCACCCTCCTCGGCGACCGCCTGTGGGCCCTGATCCACCACCAGCAAGCGGGCAGCCTCTGTAATGCCTACTCCTTTTTCTTCAGAGATAGCCTCCCGCGATGCTGGTTTGAGTTCCTCTGAGGGTGCCCAGCTTGGGCCTCCATCCCCTGTGGGGGCGGGGAAAGGGGGGGAGCGTGGGAGCGTGCAGGCGGGCAGGGAGTGACCTCAGCCCACCAGGCCAAAGAAAAGGAATGAGCATGTTCCCAAGAGTTTCCTAATCCTCTTTCTTTTGCATTTAGGACCTCAGAAGGAAAGCATTTTGAGAGGAAGAGGCACTGATAACATATTAAAAAGTTAATTAGGTCGTGCCTGGGGTCTGAGAAGTGCAGAAAATCATTGCTGTCACCTCTCAGAAACGTTGGTGTCAGGGAGGAGTGCAGAGCAAAGGCTGGAAGTTGTTTATTCAGGGACCGCGGGAGAGTGATCTGCAGTTTGTGAGCTGATGGGTTTTGCTTCCATCTTCAAGTAAAGAGGGCGTGCCTTTCTTCCAGTGCCATGCGTCCTGAGTGAGGCTTCCACAGTCTGGAGCAGGGATGGCCATGGAGGCCAGTGAGTTCTGTACCTCCTTAAACTTGCCTTTCCCAGGGGTAGTCTACTTTTTGGTAGTACCAGGGACACCCCAGATGATTAAACTCCTGGAAGAATTCACCTTTTTTTCTTTTCTTTTTCTTCCAGGCATTATAAAATGTCTTCCCTTTACTTACCCACTTACCCTGTTAAGAGCCACCAGGTGTTTGTATTTCTCATTTTTGACTCCTTTAGTTTGGAAACCCATGTGAGTTTTAGAAGGTATTTTACGGATTTAAAAAAATTTATTTATGAAAGACACAGAGAGGTAGAGACATAGGCAGAGGGAGAAGCAGGCTCCCTCTGGGGAGCCCGATATGGGACTCAATCCCAGGACCCCAGGATTACAATCTGAGCCAAAGGCAGATGCTCAACCATTGAGCCACCCAGGTGCTCCCGTATTAGGATTCTGTTACATTTCTGATGCAAAGCCAAATTGGAATTTCTGTAAGGCTGCATTTCCCATGTTAGGCTTACACATATATTCTTAGCTACTCCCCCTGCAATTTAATACCACAAATATAGTATTGATGTACTGTATCTTTGCTCTCTGCCTAAAAAGAGTGGGATTTTTTTTTTAATTTTTTTCACCCCATAAGAACCTGTTTTCGACCCTCATAGGGGGCAGTATTATCCTTGTTGTGAATGTGCAATGTAAAATGAGGGTATGCTTGTTAAAGACCCAAGATTTGCTGGGTTCCGTAGTCTCCAGAAGAAGGAAGAGGGTGGACTGATGTTCTTTCTTCATGATTATTTTTTGATTGTATAATTTAGGCCCTTATTAGATTTCAGAAAAGGAATGGCTCTTTCTTTTTTTAATTGTTTATTCAGTTATGAGCTTGGTGATTGTTTCCTGATCCATAATTATGTCTGTTTTTCGTTCAATAAAATCTTCCATTTCTGCAATTTTACTTTCTGCCTTTCTTTTCTTTTTTTCTCCTTTGTCTCTTAAAGCTCATTGGAATTTATCATCTCTATTTCGTCTGATTTCTGTATTTGACTTTGTGTTTTGTTAGATCATCTAAGAGTATGTCTTTGGATTTATTTTCCAAGCATATTGCAGGAAGAGATTTTTAAAAATTTATTTCAACCAATTCATCTTTTTTTTTTCTCTTAATCTTGTGACTTAGCAGTATTTTTTGTGTTAATAGAATAAGAGGAAATCCCATTAGATATGCTAGGTCAGTTTCATCTGTAGTACCCTGCTCATCAGGAAGCTAAATCACCACCATTATTAAGAAGTCATGTCCTATCACTATGGACTGTAATACATCTCATGATAGAGATCCCTCTCCTTCATTTTGTAGTTCTCTGACTTCTCAGCTATTTAAAATACAATGAGCATTTTTTCTTCCTTACCTCCACAATTATATTTTGATTACTTTGTTTAATTTGACAAGATGGACTGCTGACACAGAAGTCTGCCTGACATGGGGTTCAATGTAGCTCTAACTATGGCAGTAGATAAGGGAAAGAAGGCTCAAAAGGGTAACTTATTTGTGAAATAAGCCTTATATCTGCCACACAAAATTGTAGTGAGGAGTAAATGTGATTATGCCTAGCACCTAATGAGTACTAATTAAAGCTTAGGTTCCCCACACTTGCCCCTGTTTCAGCAGCTCAGGTCTGAAGGATGGCCTTACCAGTGTTGAGAACCCAAACCAGCATTGTGCTGGGGCCATGTTCTTACATCATCCTTTTCCACTGGCCCATTCAGAAACTGATAGGATTCCCTTGGTCTTCAGTGGCTCAGGTAAATGTACCTGAGGTGAGGTCCCTGGAGAATGTTGGTTGGGATCACAGTAGATAGCCAATCTGGGTCTTCCATCTGTGTCTCCCTTACCTATTTAATTCATCTTGCTATCTGCTTATTGGTGTCAGCCAAAATAGCTGGGCTAGGTGTTTAAGAAGGTTAGCACTCTTGTCTCTTCATCTTACCTTAGGGTTTCTAAGCAAGCGAAGAAAACAAACCTTTTCAGACTAGAGGAGAGAGAGCAGCATGAAAAAGATGAGTCAGACAGTATTTTCCCCACTATATTTTGCTCTTTCTTTGTGATTAATTAAAATCAAGATGGTTATTTTACAGTAAACAAGTTAATATGTAATTAGAGGAAAACATACACTTCTCAGTTAAGCTAGACATTTGTCCAGCAGGGTAGTTCTAAACTTTAACCCCGGTACTCCTCTGACATACGTGAATTTGGTTTTCTCCTTTTGATGATACAACGACTTTTAGAACAGTGGCCTATGGAAGGAAAGCAAACAGGGAAAGGCATGGTGACCATAATTGTTTTCTCTGCTGTCCATGCCCTTGTTTCACAGAGCTTTATCTTGGTGCCAACTAGGAACATGGAGGCTCCTCTCTTTCCCTGACCCCAGCCACCTCCTCGCCAAGGTGGGAGGGAGGGAGCAAGGGGGTGGTAATGGGAGGTGGCTAATAGTACAGTGATTCTTCTGCTTTGTGCTTGACAAATAAAGGAAGCCAGGCCAGGCAGAGGAGGATAGGAAAGAGGCAGCTAAAGCTCTGAAGAAGATGGTGTTCATATTTAAATTTTAATCTGTGCTCCATCTTGTATTAAAGGCAGAACCTCAGGCAGCCAGGAGATCAGTAGGATTCCTATGGCGTTCCAGGCAGTGGCAGGGGAAGGGAGTGAGGTGTGAGCCCTTTTGCCTGGGTCCTGGACTCAGGAAACCCTCCTGGGGCCTTAGAACCAGTTGGGAATGGAAATGTTCTGTGAGCCTCACAGCCTGATGTAACTCAAATAATGGGGTTGTAGCGGCTTTCGCCGATACTCACTTTTGCAGGATGGAAGACACCTGTATGAGGATTGAAAAAGCCAGTCAGATGTGTTATTGACCTGGCGTCTGAGACACACACAGGGGAGACCTCCTCACTGCAGGCGCAGAGACAGTGTATATGATTAGGAAGATGAACACTGGAGCCAGCAGGGATCTGAATCCCAGTTAGCCACCTGCCAGCTGTGCAACCTCTGTCAAGTTACATGACCTCCCTGTGTTCACTCACCTCATCTGTAAAATGAAGACATCAGGGTTATCATGATGATTGAGTTAATAAATGTAGGCCTCTTAAGAGGGGTGCCCAGCACCTAGCAAGTGCTCAGTAAAGGTTGGCTGTTTTCTACCCGAGTAAGGGATGCCTAAGGTGGGATGGGGCTGGCTAGGGGGGTGGTAAAAATACAAGTCCAATGTATCTCTCAGCATAATCTTTCCATTGTAATCTCATGAAATTCCTTTGGGCTCTGCATATTCAGGGAAGGCAAATAACCCCACGAACTTCTGCAGCATCTTGAATTCCAAACAGCAAACCCTCTGTATCCTTGTTTCTCTCTCGAGGCCATGCCTGGGGTGGGGGGAGAGATGCAGGCAGTCTGCTAAACAGATGGAGGACCAAGGCCCACAGGCCTGCTTTCCAGCCTTGGACCTCCAGCCTCCCTGAGGTGTACTGTAAACACCTCAGCCCCCTTCAGAAGGGTGAACGCCTTCAGCACTTCTTGACTTTCTAGCATCTGTCAACTTTCCCTCTCCTCCCCTTTCAAAAGTAGAGGTGACATGGCCACACCGTACCTGGGGATTTGTCATCATCCTCATAAGAGCATGTGAGTCCTGAGCTGGATGTCACAGTGCCTTGTTAAGACTTTAGTCTTAGTATTTTAGCCAGGAATGTGCCTGTGTGTCCAGAGGACACACAAACAGGGGGCTCATTATGTATCATGAATGGGGGTCTCCAGAGGTGGGTTGAGAAACTCCAGCAGCAGCAGTGTCATGTGTTTTCTAGTAGGCCTTGGACAGCCACCTACAACTTTCGCTGCCCACCATTGATGCTTCTCACTTAGTGTGGGTTCCCAGCTGGAGCACTGATGTCTTTGCTTGTTGACAGACCTGTAGACTTTGGGCAGCAGGCCATGTGAGCTTACGAAAAGAACCTGGCCTTGGGCATGGAACCCTGGCTCTGCCACCATGACGCAGGGACTTTGGAAAATTAAGTTCAGTGAACCTCAGTCCCCTCATTGGGTGCTGGGAGTTGTTGATCCCTGGCCCCACCCATTCAATGCCATTAGGCATTGAACAGGGAGTGCCCTGTTTCCCCACAGTTGTGACAACCCAAAAAGTCTCCATCTGTTTATCAAATGTCCTGTTTGGGGCAAAACCATCCCTAGATGAGAATTATTGCTCTAGATGTATCTTAGCATCTAGTGAGAGAACAGGCTTGTGATGCTCTTTTGTCATAGTTACCCTCTTATTATCTCGTTTCTTTTGTATTTAGAATATTTTTCTACTTATATGCAATAGATTCAGGTTAAGTAGGTTGCCGTTGTACTTGTGCACACTTAAACCTGGGACAGACCTCCAAGTGGGTATGTTGGGACTTCCCTAAACATATATTGGCGGTGTGTACAACATTTCTCTATAAAGTGAATGTGAGATTGCCCACTTCCAAAATCCTTTCAAGACTCGTTGGCTGAGCTTGCTTCCCAGAAACTTCCTTCCTGACAGTATTTGGAGGATAGCACGCTCACTGGGCACACCAGAGCATCCAGAGCGCCCATTGAGGGGGTTCTCTGCATCTAGTTCATGTCCCTGACCCCAACGCCTGCCACCATTCCCTTCTCTTTTCTGTTGACTCCTGAGCTGCCAGCTCCTGGCATCCCTGGCTCCCCTGGCCCCCCCTTTCTGACATGCCCTGGAGGGGTTCTTGTCTGCCCTACAGAGGACAGTCTTCATAAACCAGTGGTAACTGGGAGGCATTTGTGCGGAAGGCTCCTTCTTTCCCACACCTGAGAATCGCTCTCAGAGTCTCACTCATGAGTGTAGAGTGTTCATCTGTGTGGCTAAGTAATTCACCTGTAGAACGGGGATAGACACCTAGGCTCATGGGCCATGTGAGGTATAAGAAATGTCCCAAAGGGAAGAAGAGTTGCTCTGGCAAATGGATTGTACAGAATCCCAGGACATGCAACATACTGAAGGCTCTGGACGCTCCTCAGTACTTCTGCTTCTCAACCCAGGTTTGCTAAGCATACTCATTCCTGGAACACCTCTCTTTGTGAGTGTCCGTGATACCCACGAGGTCCTCAGGGACACCTCTCCGGTGTTATTACAGACCTTGCGTGAATGTCATCTGAGTCTCGGGGTCTGGTGTCACTGAGGAGATCTGTGTGGACTTCATGTGCTCGCCAATCACACCCGGGTAGCATCATGCCTTCTCCTAAACCTGCAGGGTTTGGGATGCTGGCAGAAGGCCAAAACCCTAATAAGTAAAGGAGGCAAAGGTCATGTCTACGGCTTACCCCTGTGTGCTACTCCAGTTTCCTTTTACTTTTCTCTTGTTATGTGTCCCAGGGTGCATACAACATTGTCTTGCTCTGCCTCTGCTCACGTCTCACCTGGCCCCAGCAGCAGGCACTTGGCACAGAATCAGGACGTAGGCACCCTGTTTTGAACTTGTCTTGCTCATTTTTCCTCTCTGTTCCTATGATTGATGGGGTGTTGGATCTGGGGATTGACATCACTCGGCTAAAAAAGTTTGTCACCAAATTTGCCACACCATATGGCATGAGTTTTACTTTGTGAAAAGATGAGTTTTTGATTCCTTGACTTAGTGTCCCTCCCAGGCGTGGCGAGTCATCAGCCCCTGTGATGACTCAGGGGCACAGTAGCCAGGGCCAGGGCTACTCCATCAGTGTCCCCACCAGAGTTCACCCACCAGGCTCAGGGCCTGCCAGGGGTCAGCTTCCACACTCCAAGGGTGGTGACAGCCATCGGCTTAGACTTCCATCCTAACCCTCTCTTCTCCCTGTCCCCCCCATCCCCCACCTGCCCCCCACCTGCCCTTTCTCCTGCAAGGCTCCGCCACCCTTCACCACTGGCAGCAGCTGGCTCAGCCCCACCTCGGGGGCATCCTGGACCCCCGGCCCGGTGTGGTCACCAAAGGCTTCCGGACACTGGATGTTGACCTGGACGAAGTGTACTGCCTTAACGACTTTGAAGAAGACGACACAGGTGACCACATTTCCCTCCCGGGCCTAGCTACCTCCACGCCAGTTCAGCACCCAGAGACCTCAGGTGAGGGGTCCCGAGCACGTGTGACTGTCTCAGGCAGCAGAAGTTACCCACGCCGGCCTCAGGCTTTCCCCGAGGAGATGCAAGAGCCGCCAGCGGCCGAGAAGGAGGAGGAGGAGGAGGAGGAGGAGGGGTCTGGTGAGGGCACCGCAATAGGTCCTGTAAACCTGGCACCTTTAGCAGAGGCCAAGTTCTGGGCCATTCTCACCTCTGTTCCGAGTACCATCCGTAGTGGCTCTCTGTCTGTAGCTTCCGCTCGTCTGTGTGGGTGATGATGAAAGTATTCCCATCGTGCAGTTTTGTTTTTTTAATGAAGAGTCCAGTGCCTCCTTTTTGTAGTGAATGGGTGTAGCTCTCTGCCCGTCTTGGAGGTGATGGCCCAGTGGGTCTCCTGATGGGAGAGCAGGAAAGGCTGCTAAACAGAAGTGGATTGTTGCCTCCCAGCCTGCCTCGTACATCAGCTCCTCTGTTCCTGCTGCGGGTGTCTCCCCGAGTCTGGGGTGGGGGGCAGATTCCTGAGTCCCGCAGTGATTTCCAAACTGAGCTGAGTAGGGTTGGGCATTTTAAGGGGAAATCAGGAGTGCTGGATCACTCAGATGGTGAGTGAGAGAATCTGTTACCTATGAGGAGCATCGAAATAGGAGGAAGGCTGGAAAGTGTTCAGGATTTCCAGACAACACAGGGATAGATCAGCCTTTTCACGTTTCTAACTTCAATGAAGGAACTTCTTTCCAGCTTATACATGTGTTCAAAGTGGATTTTTCAGAAGTGTTTTAGCAAAGCTCTTTGACCCAACAAACCCGAGGGGAATGTCAGTAAGGTTTTCCAGAGACAGGACCCCAGATAAATCTGGAGAAGAGCTCCAGCTGGTTACCCACCCCTGCTGCCCCATTAAAGATATGACCATGAGTTTGCAGAATTATACTCTAGGCATCACTAGGGTGAAATGCTTTGGGCTCAGGGCCCGGGGACCACAGGGGGGTCATGTCATTACTATTTGCCCCAGACTTCCTGCCTGCCCCCACCCCCCACACACACACATACACTACAGTGGTAAGAAGATGAGGAGGCTCTCTTGTGAAATCAGGGCAGAGACTCTGAAAAAGATGAATTCACCCAATGGTCGTCATCCTGAGGGCATCCCAGAGTTACTAGATTTGAGAGGACCTGTATCTTTGTGATTCAGAACTTTCATCCATGGAGGTCACAGTGCTCCCATGAAGTACAGGGCAAGAGAGCCGAGGTACATGATGGCACTTCCCAGGCTAGGTCCGGGTGCCTGGGCCAAGGGACTTAATTTGAATCCAATGTTTCTGTTTCCTTTGACATAAACTTTAAAGATATCACCAAGTAAAAAGAATTGATTTAGCCCATAAGTTTATGGTTTATTTATTTAGTCTTTAGCAATTAAGTTGCCAGAGTAAGCTTGCAATGGAATGAAAATGTTTCTTATTTAATATCTTTGCACTGAAAAGAGGGAGACCAGCCATGGTATTGTTATTTCCCCTTGTTCTCAGCACCACTGTCCTTCAGGAAGGCAGACAGTGGTCCAGGAAACCCAGTGTCTGCTGAGTTTGGTGGCCGAAAGGGTAGGAATCATGTCAGGTGTGATGACCCCTCCCTGCAGTCCTGCAGGTGGACCAGAAGGTAAAGACTAGAACTTTAAAGAAGCGCTATGAGGTGTGTCTTCAAGAAGTTGTACAGAAGGAATAAAACTTACCATGAAGTTAGCTAAGAACTTCTCTCAGAGGTCAGAGGGAGAGAAGGGACCAGAATGACAGAAGTCCTGACCACTTTCCTTACCATAAACAAAGATGTGTTTATTGCTTCTTTCCTCCTTCCTCAAACCTGCAGCAAACTCATCCCGGCAACTTTGAGGAGAGGCATACAAATCTATAGAGTTGAAACTTAGAGGGATCCCACGTTGGAAGTATGCAATCAAAAAGAGTTCTATAGATTGCTGAAAGTAACTCAGGCAAGGCCTGATCATTTAGACCAGAGTTCTTTTGGGCTTGTCTTCTAGGTCAGACTTGTTAAAAGCTCAGTGCTGAGGGGATCAGTGCCAACAGTGATTTGGCTCTTTTTGCCCTATTGGGAGTAACAGGACCCTTTTGATGACTAGAAGGTAAGAAACATGTCACTCAAAGTAAATCACCCCAGAGGCTCCAAGTGGCATTATATACACAGTCTTGAAGCCACAGGTAAATAGATGAGCTTCAGCAGGAAGGACTGGGGCATTGTCTGTCTTGAGATTTATACTCAGGCTAGTCTGGTCCCTGCCTTGGTTCACCCTTGATGCTTAGGCTTTTCTGTTGCCGGACAGCACAGTTCTGGGGGCTACCACCTGGAAATACTGAGTAAGGACAAACTCTGAAGGCAGAGGTTTAGCCTTTTTTTCTTACAACTGATACTTTGGAAGGAAACTGGGGAGACCTGTTATCTAGCACCTGTTAGCTCATGGTGAAAGAGTTCTGGGTACTGAAAAAAATTTATTAATACATTTTAATGTATTGTATCACTCTTTGCTGATTTTTATAATCCCCTGTCTTAAAAAGCATGATTCCTGTTTTTATATTTGTAAATAATTTAGATGATTAAAATGGATTGTTTAAAACAATTTTTAGATTATAGTTTTACTTTTTCAGTGATGTTTTATGTATTAACTCATATAGAAAGTGCAGTGTATCAGAATGAGTTATTGTACTGTCCATGTTCTGCATTTTAAGTATTTATGTGTAGGAAAGAGTCAGCATGCAGGATAGGATTAAGATCAGAGTTTTAAAGTCATGCAGTTAAGTTGGGAGATGGTTGGACAGTTTAGCTGAATTTTTTGGGATGCCATGTGATCCTTAAAGGGGAGAAAGAAATAGGATTAGAGCAACATAGAAGAAAGTGAAGGTCAGTTTATTTTCATACTCATACACATGAAGGCCACTTGGGTGGGGGGACCTGAAGCAGGCTCATACCAGTCACGGTGCCTGTCTGGCAGTGGCCCTGCAATGTCATCATTGGGGCTGAGGTGCAAAAATGAGTGCTGAAAGCAAAAATCACATTTGGTCAAACAGTCCTTGAAAAATCCCCTGAAGCTACAGCATGTGGAACCATTCCCCTCCCCCTACTCCCCCAGCACCCCAGGCAAAGGCCAGGAATTAGCTCCTTTGAAGCTTTCTTACTTGATGCTTAGGTCCAGGTTCTCTTCAGTGGTGGCTGCTGAGCAAGGCCAGAGAAGGAAGAGCACATAGGGGAAAGGAGCCAGAGGGGCAGTTGGGCCAGCTGCGTATTACCTCAGTGCCTATGCAGGCCAGGAGCAGGTTTGAGCAGAGCCCCATAGCCCAGTGCTATCCTTTCTGTCCCAGGTCCCAGGTGGGTCCTGAGGGAGATTGGACATGGGGGCCTGACAGGTCTGGAAGGAAAGGAAAATTCCCTTCAATTCACAGATCCTCAGGTGTAGGAAGGTTCCTTTTTTTTTTTTTTTTTTTTAAGATGTTATTTATTCATGAGAGACACAGAGAGAGGCAGAGAGAGAAGAAGCAGGCTCCCTGTGAGGAGCCTAATGCAGGACTTGATCCCAGGACCCTGCGATCATGATCTGAGCTGAAGGCAGATGCTCAACCGCTGAGCCACCCAGGCACCCTGGAAGGTTCCCTTTTGTCTCCGCAGAGAGAGCTGACAATACATTCCCACTCTGGTGGGAAGACTTTCCAACCCAGCCTTTGTTCTGGAGCAGTTATAAGAGTTTGGTCCTTGTGGACAGGGCAGATGGTCTGCTCACACCCACCTGTGTTCGGCAGTGCTAAGGGAAGCCCCTGTGCCCTTGCATCAGGATACCTATAAAACCAGAGCAAAACAGGAGAGCTGCAACCTGGAAGTAGAAAAATGAATGAAGAGAGGTCATTCACTCCTCCCAAACCAACAATTGGAGTCCACCTTGCTTACACTTTCCTGAATGAGCCTGCTCTCCTGGAATGCTTTTTTGATGGCATCTTCACCTCTGAAAACCCATAGGAGGACCCTAAGCTCCTCTAGGAGCACCTGCATGGACCGCTGAGGAGTGTGCACAGGTGGCTGACTCTTGTCTGTGTAGGAGGGAGCCCTGGGGTGGGTGTTGACCAGTGAGTGAGCTCTCCAGTGGTACTGCCTAGAGGCGGGTGGGGAAGCACACTCCTGAACTGGTGTGGAAGGCACTTAGCACGAATGGGTCTTAGCTTAGCCAGGCCAGCTCTCCCACCGGTGGGCGTCTGCCACAGAAGGAGGGACAAGAGATCAGGGTATAGGTAGGGGTTCAGCTTTGTTAGCATCCAAAGGATCTTTTGCATTTTGCCCCTTTTACATTTCAACCACATTCTTAAAGAATCCCTTTTTCTCCAGAAGATATTTTAGTGGCCACTTGTGGGAATTTTTGTCCTTTTCTGCACGATGCTGTTAGATTGTTCATCTGTTAAATTACATACTACTTAGATGAAACAGGGAGTAGACAGCTTGGCACAGTGGGAAAAATTGACTTAATTATTTTAATTTTGCAAGAACCAAAAATAAGTTGTACAGAAACCAGAAAAAGATGTTATGTGTTTCAAAAATCTCTATGATAGAAACCTCCCAGTGCCTGCAGGTCTGTGTCTGCATCAGGGGCTCGGAGGTCCCTGTCAAGCTGTAGGACCAGATGAGGGCTGTGTTGAAGAAATGTTCAAAAGGCAGAGAAAGAGAGTTAGCAAGTCCATGTTAAGCCTGGAACTAAAGGTTAAAAAATACCACACTGTAACACTGTTTGGCTTAAAAACACTTTTTTTTTTTTTTTTAAGATTTTATTTATTTGGCGGGGAGAGTGAGCGCAAGCAAGAGAGAGAGTTAGAGCACGAGCTGGGGCAGAGAGGAGCCAAAGGAGAGGGAGAAGCAGACTCCCACTGGGCAGGGAGCCAGATAGGCACTCGATCCTAGGACCCCGAGATCATGACCTGAGCCAAAGGCAGGTGTTTAACTGACTGGGTCACCCAGGCACCCTTATTTTTTTTTAAAGGGAGAAAATTATGCTACTTTATCAGAAACTGTTCTTGATTCCTCATCCCCCAGAGGAAAACACTTGTTAGAGCAGCGTGAAGCCCAGACACAGTATTGATATTAATGGTGAAGCCGTAGGCACACAAAGGCTCTGTGGAGCTTTGCCCATATGCACTCGTCACGGAACTTTTTTTTTCCCCAGAAAAATTCATGGGCAGAGTAATATAAAGAAGTGACAGAGGGACACCTGGGTGGCCCAGTGGTTGAGCATCTGCCTTTGGCTAAGGTCATGATCCCGGGATCCTGGGATTCTCACATTGAGCTCCATGTGGGGAGCCTGCTTCTCTCTCAGCCTGTCTCTGCCTCTCTCTGAGTGTCTCTCATTAATAAATAATCTTTTTTTTTTAAAGTGACAGAAAAAGTCTTTTAAAGGATTTTTCTGTGTTCTGACATTTTGGTCTTTAAGGAAGAATTCAAAAGCATTGCTTTTGCCTTTTTATAATGGACAAGTATCTGACAGGCAAAGACCCCCCTTGTCCTCCCCACCCCCCATAAACACACAACGTGATTACTCTTTGAACAAAAAAAGTAACAAAGTCATTAGAAACTAGTAAAAAGGTCAAAACAAAAAGCACCAAGAAAAGGTACAGATGCTCTTAGTTCAAGCCACACCCATAAACTAGATGGCCAGTGGGTTCTGTTTTGCTTGCAGAGAAAAAGGTGGGCCTGTGGGCATCCCTGTTGATGTGGTGGCAGCCACTGGACTGTAGGGGGCAGGAGGGGGAGAGAGTGAAGGTGTGTGTGTGTGTGGGGGGGGTTGCTAATGAGTTTATAGAAATTGCAAAGCAGATCCAAATCATGTGACAGCAGCTTCACACTAGGTGTTGAAGTTAAGAAAAGGAAATTTGTCAGGGGCATTTGGTTCATTTTACACAGATCTGGCCACTTGGCATGAGGAGGGGGAAGAGAACATGGGAAGCATTCAGTGCATCCCAAAGACAGTACTCTTTTTTCAAGATTTGGAGATGCATTTGTAATTTTTATTTTTAAGAAATTATTTGTGTTAGCAAAAAAAATAAATAGAAATAGGTTGGGTGTGTGGCATGCTAGGTTTCTCCATCCTCAGAAATCCCCTTGAAAGCATTGTTGTACAGGTGTGTATTTTGCAACTCCCCTTAGAAACCTCTAGATGCAGGTATATATTTTTGGCATCTATGTCGGCTCATGTGAGGGCTCTTTTAAGGGCTGGGTGCCATGATGGCCTTCAGAGGGGCAAGTTACTCCTCCCAGCACAGTACCAGTCTCCCTTCCCTGTGGATAGGAAAAGGAAAGGTGGTTTGAATGGACTAAAATGCATGAGTTGGTGTCTACAAATCCCATCATGTGGATGGGAGACTGGCAGAGTCTAGGTGATGCTTTGGGTCCCCACCAGAGCATCCCAGCCTTGTCTGTGCTCCTTTTCCCTCCTCATAATTAGAGCAAGGGGCCCTGGGGAGAGCAGTGGGCTTTCCTGGCCATGTTCCCTGGAGGCCTGAACATTCCACTGAGCAGCCATGACCTAGACCCGCATAGCATGCTTGCAGGTACCCCATAGTGTAGACTCAGGGCCACCCAGGGAGGAAGCCCCAGCTCACTGGATACTGTGTGCCCTGTCAGGGCACCCACCTTCACTGGTTGCAGCTTTAGGATCTCAAGTACCCAGTTTGCAGTCAGTCTTGGGCACCCTGTGCCCCCACCCTCCCCCCCTGCACCCAGAGGAGCACAGCCAAGCAGAACAATTTACCAAGTGCACCTATTCTAGGCAGAAGGCCCACAGGATCAGATCGGAGAGCAAGGGAGCAGGGTGACCCTCGCCCTTAGAAAGCCCTCGTATGCTGCCACCTGCAGCTAGCCAAGGGGTGTGCCTGCACACACAGCCTGTTTCCAGGAAAAAAAAAAAAAATTGCAGGCTAGCCACCTGTATGTGGTTCACCAACACAGACGATCTTGAATGATTGAGGATTAACTAAGTTTATAGGTTCTCTTTGATAGATTAGGATCTTGTATAGGTGTCAGAACCTGGTGGAAGAGGTTATAAATTAAAAACAATGAAGGATTAGAGGATGCTTGATGGAGCCCTTTTCAGTGTGAATACTCTAACCCGTGTAATGCTCTCTCCTCGCAACACTGTGAGCCCCCCCTGCCCTCCCCCTACACATTCCAGACTAAGGAAAAGGTCTGAAGTAGGAAGCTGGAGCAGTGGATCCAAGAAACTGTCCCTCCCAGGGGGCAGCAGGAGGTGGACGCACAGCGCCTGAGGCAGGGCATCCTTGCACTGTCGCTGTCGGGACAGGGAACTAATGAGCCTCCACCCCAGCCTCCTGTCCCTGCGGAGGAGGATGCACCCTTTGAGAAACTGCTCACTCCTGCAGGCAGGGCTTTAGGAACCAGCCTGCTAGCTGCTCCGAGGCAAGTACAAGGGGCCTCAGGCGACTCACTGTCTCTGTGTTGTGTCCCAAGGAAGGGAAGTGCTGCAGCAGCCCGGCGGGCAGTGGTGACGCGCGGAGAGCTGGAGGGCCAGGCGTCCCAGTGGTATTGGGGAGGGGCCGAACCTCTGGCTTGGCACTTTTGATTCCTGTTGATCTTCTTCTCCATTGCTTCTGGGGAATGATGACTTCTGAATTTTAGCAGCCTTTTCCTATCCCCTGAACCCATTCTCGTCAGATGGGTTTCGCTTCTGCTGATGCCACCGTGTCTCTAAAGTGTCCATCTCGCGCTACCTGTTGCAATTGAAGATCCAATATGTGATGGGGTGGAGGAGGAGTGGACCTGTGTGTGACCTTTTGATTTGATATTCTGGCCATGTGTTTAAATGGGGACACACTTCTAATTTTAAATCCAGCCTTGCTTTTGATTTATTTTTTTTTTTTAAGATTCTCTCTTCCACTGTTTTGTCTTAGTTACCTCTCTTTACTGCATTTTTCTTCCCTTTCTCTCCCCCAAATACTCCCTCCTGCTTGTTATTTGGGATGCTTCTCTCAGGCTTTTTGTTGCTTTTGTTTCTAGACCTGATTGCAGTCAGAGAATCGTGATTGTTCGGTTGCCTTTTTCTTCATAGCTTATTCCATTTTCATTTTGTTTGCAGCAGTTTTCCAGTTACTCACTTTCCTAAGCCATCACATTTATTGGTTGAGATGCAAAAGATTCATAAAGGCTGTTTTCATGTGTGGTTTTTTTTTCCCCCCATTCCTGCTCTGCCTGGCGCTCCCTGTGCTTGAGAGTTTGCTCTGGTGGCTGGGGTGCTGGCTGCCACGCCAGGGGCCATAGGCACCTGCCTGGGCCCAGAGACATGGGTTGGACCATCATAATTGGGGCAAAGCAGTCTTACATTGGTCTTCTAGTCACTGCCACCATTTTTGTGCTCTGACTTTGTCCTGCCTGCCTTCAGCCTACCTGTCTCCAGCATATTTTGTTGCATTTGGTTTCTGGGGCTTTTTGTTTTTGTTTTTTTAAAGACACAGCTGTGTGTGGATCTGTAGGTTTGGGGCACCAATCACTTCTGATTTGTTTTCCTTTTTGTCAAATCCAAGAGAAAACTTGCCTTAACGAGCCAGAAGATTCTAGTTCCCAGCCTTCTGAATCTTCAGAGTGCTCATGGCATCTGAGAACCAAATGTGTTTCCCCCCAAGAGGTCTCTGGGGGCTGAGCTGCTGCAGGGGTGGTGGGACGGGAAGGGTGGGGGGTTGTCCCAGTACCTCACCTGCATGCTATTCAGAGCAGCATCTTCCCCCCGTTTCCCCCCCCTTTTTTTTCTTCTTCTTTTTTTTTTTTTTTTTGCATTTGAGTTATGAATGAGGGTGACCTCTACAATCATGATGTCTCCCATAGACTCTATCACTCATTACTCTGCTATTCGCCAGCTTTCTGATGCATGGTCCTAACGCTTCTGTGATTTACTCTGCACCAAATCATAGTCTTCAGCTGCCTTAACAGCTCTTCAGAGCTTTAAAAGGAAATAAACTGAGTACAGCTTGTTGCTGTCTTATTCTTGTGAGAAGTTAGACATCCTGGAGATGGCAAGAAAGTGGCCTGGGAGACAGGGACTGCACGGGTTTGAGTGCATCAGACCACACCTGATCCTGGAGCTGAAGACAGTCCCAGGCTCTGAGAGTCTTACCCCTCTGTTGCTGAGGCAGCTGAAGCCTCATCTTCCCGCCCCCCTGCCCTCCACAGATAGACAGTAGTGGAACCAGCTTCCCCAAGCCCCTTTTCGTGTAATCTGGAAAGGGAGCCATGTGGGCCTTGCCCTGTTTCCAGGCAGCAAGGCCCCTCCCCACCCCGTGCCTCTCCCGTCTCCTTGGCAGAACTCGGCACCTGTTTGCCAATGCAAAGACGTGTGCAGCACCACAAGAAAGAAGCCGATTCTGACCCCTAGGAGGGAAATCCAATTATCCCCAAGGGCTCATTAGCTGCTCAAACTGGATCCACTACTGGCCAAAGCACGCTGATGGGGAACCCTGTCTGGATTGGGTCGGAAGCTGGAATTCAATGCACTGCACGGCAGTGCTCAAAAGTGTGGTTAGTTTTGAAAGGCCACCTTCGATCCAGAACGTTTGCCTTACACCTTCCTGGCCCAGATCCATTAACAAGGTAGCTCATCACTTCTAACATCTGTCGAGAGCCATGCTGGAATTTGACTCTTCTCATGGGTTTACTTGGATGCAAGGAATATGTTCTGTTCCTCCCCCTCCCCATTTAGCACACCACCCTGGGAAGTGCATGTCACAGACCAACTCCACCTTCACCTTCACCACATGCCGCATCCTGCATCCTTCAGATGAGCTCACGCGGGTCACGCCAAGGTAAGGGACCCCAGCCCTGGGGTGGGTAAGGATGGAATGAGGTTGGGGCACTTCCTGCAGGACTTACGATCAAGAAAAGTCAAGGAAAGAGGCTCATTCTAAACCAACTCTGGCCAGCTTAGTCGTCTCGTAGCACTTGCCGTCACCTGGCTGGGGGTCCCATCTTTACTCTCGAATTGAGGCCTCTGTTGATTGAGATCCACCACAGATAGAGAGAGCTGGATGTAATTAGAGTTGCCTTTTCCATTGGCCACAGAAGATTCTCAGGTGCCGCCTTCTCCAGGTGAAGATGACGCTACCCCAGGTCGTGAGGCCAAGTTTGTTGGCATTTTGCCCTCAAGTTTGTCAGTAGAGCATGATGTTCCTTCCCAGAATAGAGTTACTGAGCCCTGTGGAATCCCTTGTGCCTCTGGAATAGACCCCAGGAACCATGCCCCACGGCCACATGAGAATGGCTGACATGATAACACTTAAAGACTGAGCCCTGTGCCCTGCACAGTCCACTTCCCTTTGGTGCCTTCCAGAAGTGCTGGAGGTTGACACCACCTGGCAGGAGGACTTGTGTGGCATGAGGGTGGTCGGCCTGGCTTGAGCGCAGGCCTTCCATGGCTCCCAGTGAAAGGGAAAACTGTCTCCCTCCCCATGGCAAAGCAGCCCCCTCAGCCATTGGCTGTGCAGTTGAGCAACATGCTGGGGTGAATGGAAGGTAAAGCAGAAAGGGGGGGAGGCAAGGAGGCCAGCTCCAAGGGAGCAGATGCCCCAGGGAACACCTTAAACTATGAATAATTCTCCGCAGGTCATGTGAGGAGGACGACGAAGCGGCCCTATACCCTGTTGAGCTGAGAGGAGATGTAGGGCAGAGAGTGAGCCCACGGGCAAGGCAGGGGGTGAGCACACCGCCAGTGGTGCCTGCCCTGGCAGGGCCCCCTGGAAGGGAGCTATGTGTGCACGTGTGGCCGCCACTAACCCAGGACTTAGGCGTGGATGTGTCTCTGTGGTTGTGCCTGGCTAATATGGGCCTTGACAGTGGATACCCCTAACCCCTCTAAATGCTCAGTGGAGCCGAGTGCCAGCACTAATAAGGCCTAACGGAAGTCCTCAGCAGAAGGGGATTCTAAGTTTGGGCTGGTCTTCTCTGTCTCCCTTCCTGCCACCGGAGAACCTGCCCCCCGCCCCCACCCCGTGGCTCTGTGTTGGAAGAGTTCAATGTTCTTACCGTGCAGTAGGGTGTCTCTTGGGAGAGGCTGGTGCTGGGTGCTCTTCCACTGGAAGCCAGAGGACTCTGAATGCACATCTGTCCCCATCTCTTGTCAGGGACCGAAAAGGCCTGGCAGTCAGTAGCAAGAGAAGGCTTTTTGCCTGACTGTGAAAGAATGACACTTGAAACAAAATCAGAGATCTCCCCAAGAATGGCCCTGCAAACAAGACTTGAAGTCCAGTGTGTTTTTGCCCTCTTTTGCTTGTAGACTGGTTTTGTAGAATCCCACGTGTGCCTGTTGAAGAATCCACTTTTTAACCTTAGGAATCTGCTGTGTCTGCTAATCTTGTGTTTCTCTGAGTGCTCCTGACCCTCCAGCATCCCCACCCCTGAGCTTGTGTGAGATGGGCCTGTCCTGGGTTTCTCCCCCTGGGCTGACCAGCCAGCCACAAGGTCACCTGGGTGTGGAGCCAAATGATGCCTTAGCTCACACTTGCTTGGGAACATCCCTCCCACAGCAGGAGGCCCCCTCCTGCCCATTCCCCTAGTTAGTGTTTTGTCCTCCCCTGGCCAGGCTGGGGACAGAGGGTCCTACAGCTCCTGGGAACCACCCAGCTGGCCTGCTCCACGGGGCACCTGCAGCTACTCCATGTCCTTGCGTGGGTCCCACGGCAGGTCTCATAAGACTGCAAGGAGAGGACGTGCTGCTCTGCCCCTGGTGGCTCATCCAGCCACTGTGAAGGGCCTCTGTGCCTATGCAGCCTCGCCCCAGCCCTGTACCAGTTGTTAAGAGAGGGCCTTTCCTGGTTTTCAAGCAGTTAGCACTGCCTTTCTCCCTACATCCCCTGTTACATTATCCTGCTGTAACTCCCGTTACTGCTGGACCCCAGCTTCTGGAACATCACAGGTCCTCACCCAACATGACAGGAGTGGATGAAGGAATCTCACAGCTTTCCTTTGGTGACACAGGATCTGTATAGCCCATGAGCCTTTTCTAGATCACTCCACAGATGTAGGCCTGAGAATACCTGACATGGCTGCCTCTGACCCCACATCCCCCCTCCTTGGGGTGGAATTGGCAGGCACAGGAGAGGGGCTAAGGGATAGCATGGCACACAGGAAAGAGCATGATTGTGGGAGTCAGGAGGCTGGGCTCCTCCACTGACGTGATACACACCCTCAGCCTCCCCATCACCTAAGGGCCCTGTCTGTACCTGACGTTCCATGGAGGCCATTCCTGTGCTGAGCTCAGATCCCATAGTCCCTGGTAAACCCCTTGCCTCAGAAAAGCAGTTATTAGGAAGGAATGCCTGAAATCTGAGTAAATTTGGTAGGGAAAGCAAGCCCCTCACAGCATTTTTGGGGTCATTCAGACTTGGGCTCGAATCCTGGGTCTTCTCCTTAACCGCCGAGCGTGATATTGACTGGCCATCTAACCCGAGTCTGACCTCCCTCACCTGGGGAGGAAGGTTATCCCTGGCCCCTGGGGATCACGTGCAGCTTGTTAACTTTAAACTCTGTCCCTGGCACAGGGAACCCCAGGCCGCCTTGGGTATGAGGGAGGAGCAGGCAGGGAAGGAGGCATCTGGGGAACCTGAGCTAGGGGAGTCCTCCCTGCACCCCTGCAGGAGACTGGCCACTGACCTTTTCCTGGGGCTCGTGGGCGTTTCTGGATGAATGACCTCTTGTCTTTTCTCATCAGCCTTAACTCGGCTCCAACTCCAGCTTGTGGCAGCGCCAGCCACTTGAAGTCCACGCCGGTGGCCACCCCGTGCACTCCGCGCAGACTGAGCCTGGCTGAGTCCTTCACCAACATCCGGGAGTCCACGACCACCATGAGCACGTCTCTGGGGCTGGTGTGGCTGCTGAAGGAGCGGGGCATCTCTGCGGCCGTGTACGATCCTCAGAGCTGGGACAGGGCTGCCCGGGGCTCCCTCCTACACTCCTACACTCCGAGGATGGCCGTGATCCCCTCCACCCCCCCCAACTCACCTATGCAGACACCCACGTCCTCCCCGCCCTCCTTTGAGTTCAAGTGCACGAGCCCTCCCTATGACAACTTCCTGGCCTCCAAGCCGGCCAGCTCCATCCTGAGGGAGGTGAGGGAGAAGAAGAATGTCCGGAGCAGTGAGAGCCAGACAGACGTGTCTGTCTCCAACCTCAACCTCGTGGACAAAGTCAGGAGGTTTGGCGTGGCCAAAGTGGTGAACTCAGGGCGAGCCCACGTCCCCACCTTGACTGAGGATCAGGGACCACTCCTCTGCGGGCCCCCGGGCCCGGCCCAGGCCCTCGTCCCCGGAGGCCTGGTCCCTGAGAGCCTGCCTCTCGGATGCCCCACTGTCACCAGCGCCATCGGCGGGCTGCAGCTCAACAGTGGCATCCGGAGGAACCGCAGCTTCCCCACCATGGTGGGGTCCAGCATGCAGATGAAGGCCCCTGTGACTCTCACCTCGGGCATCTTGATGGGTGCTAAGCTCCCCAAACAAACTAGCTTACGGTGAGGATGGGAGGGGGGCCGTTCCCCTGGAGGAGAGCCGTCTTACTCCTGCCTCCCTCTCTTCCCCCCTGCACTGCGCACTCTCCCTCTTTCCTCCTCTGTCCCTCCCCTCTTGAGCTAGACAAATCAACCTCGTGCCTAATGGGGGAAGAGCGGAGACTTTGTAAGTGTGTACATAGGACTCGGAGACCTCGTGTCCACCTGCCCTCTCCCGATCCCACGGGAGGCGCCCCAGCACGGTCACCACTGTCACCAGGACTTCGCCTGTGCTAGCCTGGGGGCAGGGGCAGCCGGGGAGGTCCTTTTCTCCTTCTTTCCTTTGAGAAGCACTGAAACTCCCAAGTGCGTTCTTATCCCATGGATAGGAAACCAGTGAATTTGTGGCTGGCTCCCAGTGCTGTGCATCGTGAGCTGGCACGCGGCCCGGGGCACAGCGCCTCTGCCAGCCGGCGTCGCTGGGCACTTCACCTCGCCCGCCGGTCAGAGCACCGGGGGCCCCCCTCCGCGGCCACACGCAGCTGATGTAGCTTTCAGGAGGCCAGGGCCGCTCTTCCTTCTGGGTGGCCCAGCTTCCTCAAGACCTTCCACCACTCTTGCTTCAATGGAGAGTCGCTGCTTTTTTGAGGTGTGACTTTTTTCTTTCCATGCCTTCGACCCGAATCATCCTTCGATGTTCTGTCGTCAGGCCAAACGTCTGACCTGAAAGAATGTATTCACGCTCCCCCTGCGCCGTGCAGCCATCCCCGTCTGTTGCGTGTGAGGTCCTCTTTTTTTCCTTTTTTTTTTTTTTTTTTTATACGCAGGGAAGTAATGGTACTAGATGGAAAGTCACAGTCTGTGTTCTCTCTGTGATTCCAGGACACTGAAATGAGTTTCAAACATGCCCAGTCACTAATGAGATTGCAGCAGAGTTTGGGGGCCTGGGGTCACAACCGAATTAAGACCAGACCCCAGACAGTTTTAGCAATAGGATTAAAAGGAAAGGGGCTGGGGGCAAAGGGTGTGGGTGGGATTTGTCAACAGTAGAAGGAAAAAGAACCACCACCAAATGTAATAGCCACCTGGTTCACGGGAGCAACAAGGCTTTGGCATTCTGCTGGTTCCAGTTCTTACTGTGATGTCCGAGGCTGGCCCCTGTGCTCGCACCCATGTGGTCTTCATGCAGACAGTCACTGTCCCCACATCCAGCCCTCCTGTTTCAGGACAGAGTGGTCTCAACAAGATCTTCTCTCCAGCCACCCCACCCCCAAGCCTTGGTCTCTGTGTACCACTGTTTATCCCTAGGAAAAGATAGAGGTGCTTGTGGGAAGAACCGTAAATGAACAAGGGAGCCCAGTCCTGTTGCTGTCACTGACCAAGTTTTGGACTTTTATTTATTTTGTGTGTGTGTGTATGTGTGTGTGTGCAAGTGCGTGCACGCCATCTTTTCCACAAACATCCGCTGTCCTTTCCAGTTCTGGTCACAGTGTGTCTGTGGCATGCCACTCCAAGCAGGTAACTTATTTATTCTAACCTGAGGGCTGCACTGCCCATCACAGTGTTCCATGGTCCTTTGTACAGGCATCTGTGGAAGGGTGACATCATATGCAGATGAAATTGTCACGTTGCCATCCCCTGTTCCCCTCCCCTGCCCCAACCCCTGTGTCCAGTTGAGTGTAAACACCCCCACTGAAGGGTCTTTGAGAAAGTCTCAAAGGAGCAAGCTTCAGTCCCACAATTTTATTTATTCTCAACACGAGGGTGTTTCAGCTCTCCTCGTGGTTGTATGTGTGCACTCACTGCAAGGAAATTCTTTTTATTTGAATGTATTTTAAAGCAGTAGGTAGAGTAACAAAGGAATATGAAAACCACAAACTGAACGGACCACTTTATGTATTCAGAGAGGAGCCACCCGTCACCACAAAGGAAATACCAGTGTAAAACTCAGCAATTCGGAGGTTGCAGTATTTAGTATAGTTAATGATCAACCTTGTGCAACCACTACCAACAAAGTGTGTTGTAATGCATCAAAAAACAATAAAATTTTATTCTCTAATGGTTATCAATAAAAGAAGTTCAAACGATGGAAACCACACTGGCATTCTGGCTTGTATTTCATTTTTATCATTTTCATTTATCATTTTTGTCTTTTTCATTTATGTGAGATGTAAAGCTCTTCAGCTCTTCGAAAAGATTAAATGAAAGCCATCTACTCTACGTCCTGTTCCAGCCACCCCTTCTCACACAATGCTATCCCTTAGACAACTGTGCAGTTGCAACCTGAAGAGCTTTCCTACTTTTCAGGCCCATGTACTGTTCCGCCATGTGCCGACGTGCCCGGGGGAGTACATTCATGCGCCCATGGACGAGCACCCTACGGCTGCACACAGAGTTACTTCTGGCCTCTTCTGTCACAGCACTAGAATGAAAAAACATTGCATGCGTGTAACTTTCCATGTGTGTGATGATATTACCAAATTGCCCTCCATAGACTTGTGTTAAATCTTTGAGGGCACGTGGGTGGCACAGCTAAGCATCTGGCTCTTGGTTTCAGCTCAGGTTGTCATCTCAGGGCTGTGGGATCGAGCTCTGAGTCGGGCTCTGTGCTCAGTGCAAAACCTGCTTGGGATTCTCCCCTCACCCCGTGCCCCCCCTCCCCACTCCTCTGAAATAAAATCCTTAAAAAATTTTTTTAAAAACAAGGACAGCAGAGGCTCATCAGAGAATTGAGAGAAAATGGATAAAATTAATTATGCCACCTCTGTATGTGTGAGCAGTGAAATCATGCAGGCAAATATAGTAGTGGGTGGATTTAAAATCAGTTGCTACCATTTGGTCATGGTGTGGCTTTGGGCAAGCCTCTTATTGTGTTTGGGGCCTCTTAACCTACAGAATGTGAACAGTGATATACCTCAGGGTTAATTCATTAAATTTATCTTGGATATCCACTGTGTGCCAGGCATTGTTCTAGGTATAGATTCTAGGTAGTAGGGAACTGAGTAGCTTCTGTTCTTGTAGGGTATACATACAGCCTGTTACTGGGAGAGAGATGGCACCAAACATGGCCTGACCATGCAGAGAACTATACTCAAGGGTTGTGACGAGTGGATAGCAGTCAGGGAAGGCCTCTCCAGGGAGGTGGCATTTGAGACAACTGTGTGGGATCTGGCACAAGACCATGTGGGCAGAGAGCAGCCAGTGCAAAGGTACGAAGGCTGGAAAAGTGTTTGGTGTGTTTGAGGAGCAGAAAGATGACCCATCTGGCTGGCTGACAAAGGGGAATGGGTTGTGACAGGGAAGCCATTGTTCTCACCAAATGGTCCTGCCAATCCCCACGCTTCCCAGCCACCCCGCCTTGGACAAGGCATGCGATTGGCTCTGGCCTGTGGGCTGTGAGCAGAGAGAAATCCATGCAAGACTTTCTATGCCTGTCCTTTCCCCTGAAGCCCATATCGAAATGGTGGTTCGTGTTGGTGCAGCCTCCATCACCTTGGGTTGCCCAAGAACCATGGTGGCCTGACTCCCTGCCAACCTGCATTTTGCATGTGATCTGAAGGAGAAACAAACTTGTTAAGCCAGTGAGATTCTTGGGCAGTGCATCAGAATCCAGTGTAGACTGTTGGGGATTTACCCCAAAGATTCAGATGCAATGAAACGTCGGGACACCTGCACCCCGATGTTTCTATCAGCAATGGCCACGATAGCCAAACTGTGGAAGGAGCCTCGGTGTCCATCGAAAGATGAATGGATAAAGAAGATGTGGTTTATGTATACAATGGAATATTCCTCAGCAATTAGAAACGACAAATACCCACCATTTGCTTCAACGTGGATGGAACTGGAGGGTATTATGCTGAGTGAAATAAGTCAATCGGAGAAGGACAAACAGTGTATGTTCTCATTCATTTGGGGAATATGAATAATAGTGAAAGGGAATATAAAGGAAGGGAGAAGAAATGTTGGGAAATATCAGGAAGGGAGACAGAACATAAAGACTCCTAACTCGGGGAAACGAACTAGGGGTGGTGGAAGGGGGGAGGAGGGCGGGTGTTGGAGGGGAATGGGTGACGGGCACTGAGGTGGACACTTGACGGGATGAGCACTGGGTGTTTTTCTGTATGTTGGTAAATTGAACACCAATAAAAATTAATAAAAAAAAAAAAAAAAGAATCCAGTGTAGAGCCCAGTCATCTGTTTTATCAAGTCCTCCTGGTGATTCAGGGGCTAAAGTTTGAGAAGCACTGTGCTGGGTCAGGTGGTGTTGGAGTGGGAGTCTTGCTAAGGGAGGGGAGGGTTTTCCCTCCATAGTTTCCCTGTCCTGGGGTCTTGAGAAGGCCTGACAGCTGTGGCCCACCCTGCTTGAAAGGTAGAGGCAGAATAAGGGGTTTATCTCCCCAACTGGGGCGGGAAAGGCTTTGAGACAAGGTGACTCTGGATCTGGGCTTCAAGAATGGGCAGGATTTGCCCCAAGGGGGAAGGCATTTCAAGCAGAGGTTAAAGACATAAAGGAGAAATGGAAAAACATCAGAGCATAATTCATTTTTCTAGGCCCTCCCTTACCATACCATGGTAACTGATAAAATACAGAGGAGGCAATAGAGTTAGAAAGCCCACCTTTTTGCAACCATAAAGCTAATTCATCTTGACAACAACAGACACCAAAACCATTGGGTAGAATTTGTTAGGTAGCGGGATAGTTACACACCTGTTTTCCCATAGAAGGTTAATTTGCAAAGGGGGAAAAGTACCTTTGCAGTGGAGAAACCTGCCACTGTCAACAAGTCATTAAATTTAACATTATCCAAATGAGACAAACATAGCAGGTACCTTCCTTACGTGAGGTACTGGGAAGGACACACCACTTCTGTGCTGTTCTACCAGAATTGCAACACCTGAATTATGAGGTTGACAAAGGGACTAACCCAAATTAAGAACATGTTCTTTTTTTCAAAAATGTTATTTGTTTGAGAGACAGCATGAACAGGGGGAGGGGCAGAGGGAGATTTAGACTCTCCACTGAGCAGGGATCCTCCCCCCTTCAATGTGGGGCTCCATCCCAGGACTTTGGGATGTGACCTGAGCTGAAGGTAGATGCTTAACCGACTGAACCACCCAGGCGTCTCAAGGACATTTTCTAAAACAATGTAACTCTTCACTTGAAAAATGTCAATGTCATAAAAGAAAGACCAAGGAACTGTATCAGAATAAAGGAGAATAAAAAGACAACTAATGCAATTCATGATTCTGAACTGCAAACCATCCTATAAAAGATGTGGGGATAATCAGAGATATTTGAATATTGAATATATTTTAAAGTATATCAATATTAAATTTCATTGAATTTAGTTATGCTGTCACTGTGTAAAAGCTTGTCCTATTTCTTAAGAGGTACTAACTAAAGGATTAAGATAAAGGGGCCTGAAGTCTGTCTGCAAGTATTTTCAGATGTTTCTGGGAAAAGCAAATAATTTTTTCTAAAAAGAAGATGTGAGGTAGGTGCCTGGCTGGCTCAGTTGGTAGAGCATTTGACTCTTGATCTTGGGGTCATGAGCCCCAAGTTGGTCATAGAGCTTAATTGAGAAAAAGATTTGGGACGGGACAAATGCAGGCCTCAGGCAGTTTGAACAGTTTAACTGCAAACATGGATATCAGACCCAATCATACAATTTACATTAACAATATGAATGACAAAATTAAAAAAGAAGAATTGAAGAGATCCCTATACGCCCTGTTTTCTCAGTTTGGCCATGTGGTAGATATTGTAGCTTTAGAGACCATGAAGATGAGGGGGCAAGGCTTTGTTATTTTTAAGGAACTGGGCTCATCCACAAATGCCTTGAGACAGTTACAAGGATTTCCATTTTATGGTAAACCAATGTGAATCCAGTATGCAAAAACAGGTTCGGATATAATATCTAAAATGTGTGGCACTTTTGCTGACAAAGAAAAGAAGAAAGAAAAGAAAAAGGCAAAAACTGTGGAACAGACTGCAACCATTGCAAACAAAAAGCCTGGTCAGGGAATACCAAATGCAGCAAATACCCAAGGAAATTCAACACCAAATCCTAAGGTCTCTGATTACCCTCCAAACTATATTTTATTTCTCAACAATTTACCAGGAGAGACTAATGAGATGATGTCTATGCTGTTTAATCAGTTTCCGGGCTTCAAAGAAGTACGTTTGGTACCCAGAAGGCATAACATTGCTTTGTTGAATTTGAAAATAATGGACAGGCTGGAGCTGCCAGGGATGCTTTACAGGGATTTAAAATCACACCGTCCCATGCCATGAAGATCACATATGCCAAAAAATAACATATTGCATAGTTGTCTTTAAAGGACTTGGTGTTATTTAAAGTGTTTGTTTTGATAACATTTGGTCAGGCCATTTTAATAGTTGGGATGCAGAGGAGTGAAAGAGAAATTTTTGTGAATTTTAAAAAATTACCTAGTTTTTGTTTAGCCTTATTGAACTATGAAATATGAAGGCCTCAATTTTGTACAATAGACTTTTATTTGTATTCTATAAAAAAAAAATATTTGGTGAGCCTGGGTGGCTCAGTCAGTTAAGTGTCTGACCCTTGGTTTTGGCTCAGGTCATGATCTACTGGTTGTGAGATCAAGCCCTGAGTCAGATTCCATGCTCAGTGTGGAGTCTGCTTTAGATTTTCTCTTTCTCTCTCCCTCCACTTCCTCCCACCCCCACCCCACTCACATACATGCACACTCTCTCCCTCAAAATAAATAAAGTCTTTTTAAAAATGCAAGAAAAGGAACCCTTAAAAGGTGGGAAGTACCCTAATACCTTATAAACTATAAGAATAAATACATTCTTCTGTTTTGTGGCTGTGGCATGCGGCAGGAAGACACTTGGTGGAGTGGCTTGTTTTCTCCTCCCTGTTCTGTGTTAAATTTCTTCATGTATATCCTGAACCCTACCTCCAGCCCAGGTAGCTTAACCAGAAGGCACTGTGGCCCAAGAGGAAGTTGTTAAAGAGGCAGTTGATAGGACCAGGAAACACAGATGTCAAATTCTTGGTATTTTAGATTATGAGTACAGAAAAATCTGAGTAAATGCTTTAAGATCAAAAGATTCAGGGGGCACCTGGGTGGCTCAGTCAGTTAAGCATCTGCCTTTGGTTCACATCATGATCTCAGGGTCCTGGGATCCAGTGCTATGTTGGGTTCCCTGCCCAGCAGAGAGTCTGCTTCTCTCTCTCCCTCTATCCCTCTTCACCACCTGTGGTCTCTCTCTCTCTCAAATAAATAAAAACCTTTGAAAAAAATAAAGATTTGTTATGAAACCTACTGAGCCAGTTTCTCTTTTTACTGCTTATTGATTCTCCACTACCCCGATGGCCCAACAGTTTCTCCAAGCTGGTATATGAAGGAGAGCATTGGAAAGGGCTCTAACCCACAACTAACATGGGGCGCTTCACCTTCCCTGACCCTGGGCCAACTCTAGAGTCTTAGAAGAAGCCCCAGAGGAGTCTGAGGATCCAAGTACAGATGAGCTAGTTTCACAGTGGGGGCCAAGAAAGTGAAGATATTCCAGAATACCGTACCAGCTACTCACCCCTACTCAGGCAATGACCACACAAAAGTAGAAAGGGCAAGTGGGGCTCCCTAGAGAGATCCCCGGGGGATCCCCAAGTATCCAGCACCAGACAGATAAAGGATTCACTTCTAAACATTGCCTGGGAACAGAGGCAGGTATACCCTAGGGGGCCTTTCCAACAGGGGGAAGAAAGTAGACACCTGCCTCCCCCAAAGCTTCTATGAGTGCTGTCACCCAGAACTTCGATTCATGTAAGGAGAAGTCTGTGGAGGTGGCAAGTTCTTCTGATTACCTAAATGGATTGGGAATTTAGAAAATTAATTTTGTGCTCATGTGGGCTCCTGGCTGGAAAACATATCCTGGGAGGATTTATTTTCTGTAGCCAGTAGAGGGCACTTTAAGACAGCAGAAGACCTGAATGAATCTACCCTAAGGATCCAATCCTGAATTTATGTGGGTTTGCTTTTCCCTGGAAAGCAATTCAGGGAAGGCAACCGGGATGAACAGAGACATTGAGGGAAGTCAGGAGGCATGGTCTCAGCCAACCAGGTATACTGGAAGGAGGCATTCCGGGCCAAGGGGTCAGCACACGCACAGGATTGGGGTATTGTTAAAGAAATGTAGCCACTTCCTGTATCATGCCGTACTCAGGAGACAGGAGAAAGCAAAACATATATATTAGGGTGTTTATATAAATCTAAATATATACACATATATATTCACAAAACATTATATATTAGGGTGTTTCCACTTTTGGAAATTAATCCACCCCCTCTTAATGCACCTTCCTTTTAAAAATAATTTTTGTTCCTTGCTTTTCCCCAAGACATTTGAGAGTGGGCTGTAGATACTATGCCTCTTTACTCTTCATTAGCCCATGTCTCCTAAGCTTGACAGAGCTGCCGCACAGTCACTGAATCCAGGGTTGGAGAAAGTGTCTGGTGGTACTTGGGCATTCACCATGTCTAATACTCAAAGTTCAGCCTGATACTGCTCTCAGGTCCCAAAGACCAGAGAGGGAAAGTAGGCTATTTAGCTTAAACCAGCACCATGGAGGCTCAGCAATACCTGTGAGTAGACCTGAGAGACCCAGGGAAAGGAAGCAAGACAGGAACCTGGTGCCAACCATGAACAGGGCCGAATCCAGCCGAGTTTCCCATGGCCAGGAAGCTGCATCCCTGAAGGACCACCAGGAGAGGTGACTTGCAAGCAGCAGGCCAAAGAAGTTTAGGGACATCTTTGCAGAAGAGAAAAAACAGGGGCACTTAAGTGGCTCAGTCGGTTAAGAGTTGGACTCTTGATCTCAGCTCAGGTCTTATCTCAGCGTTATGATTTCAAGTCCTGTGTTGGGCTCCATACTGGACATGGAGCTTACAGAAAGAAAAGAAAAGAAAGAAAAGGAAAGGAAAGGAAAGGAAAGGAAAGGAAAGGAAAGGAAAGGAAAGGAAAGGAAAGGAAGAAAGGAAGGAAAGGAAGGAAAGGAAAGGGAAGGAAAGAAAGAAAGGAAGGAAAGGAAGGAAAGGGAAGGAAGGAAGGAAGGAAGGAAGAAAGGAAGGAAGGAAGGAAAAGAAGAATAAGAGAAAAGAAAAAAACAGATGTGTTGTTCTCCGAAGGTCCCAAGTAGATAAGCCCTTAGTCCTCCCTGGGGTCTCTATTTTTCACTGTGATGCTAAGACCCAGTGTAGCAATGGCTCCATGTGACCCCTGACTCTCCTGGTTGCCTGACTTCCAGCCAGCAGCAGCTTCACTAGCCTTGGGTCATAGCTTGTGAGAGGAGAAGTAACTGCATTGTGTGCTCAGCCTTTCTGAGAGGGTTCCCCCAGTTCTGCAGAAGCTATAGAACTGACCCACTGAAGAGACAAGGTACCTGGCTAGCTCAGGAACTAGGTAAGTAGGTACCTCCACCCTCATCAGCTAATATCCAATTTCTGGTCCCTCTGAGGCTGCCTTGTCAAAGCTGGAGTCCTGATCCCACATGAATACACAGGGATGAAGAGGGGGTCACTGAGCCAGGTGTCAAGAGCCAGCCAAGCATCTGGGACTTTATAAACATGTAAAATGGTGCTTCTCATGCTTCTCACTTCTTAGTGGTGAAGGATTGGTTGGTTTGCTTTAAATCAATCCCTATGGGCCAGTATTTGTCAAATACAACAAAAATACTAAAACAACTTCTAAATTACTAGATTCAAGACATTAAGTTACATTTCAAGAATATAAGAATATAGTGAAAATCCAATTATGAAAATAATGCATGTTATTCATTGAAAGTACACATAAAATACTTAATATAGGGACTCATTATTATACTCAACTTTGTCATTCTGTAATCATAACTAAACAGTTATAAGTAGTGATTTTCCGTATTAAGCACTTATATGCTCACTTGGAATGAACACTATATCAAGTTCTTTAAGGTGGTAAGTGAGTTGGAGTCTTTTATTTATCTCAGCTGATTCAGATTGACAAGCATGCTCCTTGCAGGGAATAGGGTATATCTACAATACTTCCATTTATTCTTTTACTAACACCCACCATAAAGATCCCAGACTCAGAGAAGGAATATTGACAGGAAAGGAATGCAAGATTTTTCAAGTAATTTCTTGACAAATAATTTTAGTGGGGCTTATTTTACAATCTGCAAATTCTGGCTAAAAAGAAAAAAGAAAAAAAAAAAGCACTACAGAGACTTCAGGGAAGATGATGGAGTAAGAGGACCCTAACCTCACCTCATCCTATGGACACAAGGAGTAACACCGACATCAGTGCAAATAATCCAGAAAACACTGGCAGAAAAGGCTAAATGGAAAGAAGAGGCCACATCAAAGAGGGCAGGAAGGGAGAAAACCAGTAGAGAGCTGTGTGAAACCCTAGGACTATCCATGGGAGGGAGAGGTGCCAGGGTAACAGAGAGGGGGAGAAACAAACTCCCCCACCAGGAACCCCAGGCACCAGGGACCTACAGGGGGAAAATGAATCTTCATAATATTTGGCTTTGAAAACCAGAGGGGCATAATTTCATGAGTTATTACAACTAATGGAGCTTAACCCCTGGAACTTAGAGTAGGGAGGGTGAGAGGAAATGGAGTTACCACTCTTAAAGAGATAGCAAGACAACCCTGCTGAGATACAGCATGGGGGCAGAAGTTTGATAAACTGCCTGGGGTATAGGGGAGGGACATTTATTTACTAATCTCAGAACATGTGCTGGGGGGTCAAGGAGACTGACATGGGAGACTTCTTCAACTACGAAGGAGCTAGTGGGGGTCATTTCCCTTTACCACTCCCCAGCCTAGACACAGGGACATCCATTGGGATGTGCCAACACCTGCTACCTAACTGCTAAGAGCATCCCACCCCTCCATT
Source organism: Vulpes lagopus (assembly GCF_018345385.1). Classification (NCBI taxonomy): domain Eukaryota; kingdom Metazoa; phylum Chordata; class Mammalia; order Carnivora; family Canidae; genus Vulpes; species Vulpes lagopus. The sequence goes on from NC_054842.1 coordinate 11,681,554, forward strand.
CTCCTACAGACATGCCCCGCCCCCCCCAGTACACTCTTGATCAGAGCCCATCCAAAGCAGTGCCATAAGCCTAGAAGTATGCAAGCAGCCCCAATAGGGGCCAACACTACTCCCAAGTGACTCCTGCACCAAGGATAGGGCAAGATAACCATACACCCTAACCTGACTACAATGGGTTGGGGGCAGATACCTGGTCTGACTGTAGACCCTGCCCACCAACAAAAGCTTCTCAGGGAACACCCCAGGGAAAGCATCCTGTAGTTTGGTGCCTACTGTATCTCTGGTAAATGCCTGGTCTGACTAACTCAAGCCCAAGCTGGCCCCAGACTGGTCTCCTAACAACACAGAGACAAAACCCTGTCCATGACAGGCAAAAAGAGTCACTGTAGATGACTGGACTGAAGGAAAAAGCAGCCAAGCCACAAGAGTAGGGCACACACAGCACACATAGGAGATAGTTCTGAAGTGCTAGGTGAGCATGGGGCATCTTACTGCAGGGAACTACAGGACCCCTCCTTCCTTTAAAGACCACTGCTTTAAAGAACAGGAGAAATAACTGACTTTCCTAACACATAGAAAGAGACACACAGAGAGAAATGTGTCCCAAATGAAAGAACAGGACAAAATCATATTAAGAAAGCTTAATGAAACAAAGATAAGTAATATGTCTGATAGAGTATTAAAAGTAATGGTCAAAGATACTCACTGGATTTGAGAAAAGAGTGGAAGACCTCAGTGAGTTCCACAACAAAGAGATAAAAAACACATAAAAGAACCAGAGATAGGGATCCCTGGGTGGCGCAGCGGTTTGGCGCCTGCCTTTGGCCCAGGGCGCGATCCTGGAGACCCGGGATCGAATCCCACATCGGGCTCCCGGTGCATGGAGCCTGCTTCTCCCTCTGCCTGTGTCTCTGCCTCTCTCTCTCTCTCTGTGACTGTCATAAATAAATAAAAAATTAAAAAAAAAAAAAGAACCAGAGATAAAGAACTCAATAACTGAAATTAAAAACACACCAAATGGAATAAATAGTAGATTAGAGGAAACAGAAGAATGGATCAGCAATCGGGGTGGCAGAGTAACGGAAATTAATCAAGCTGAATGGAAGAGAGAAAAAAAAAGAAAGTAGACTCTGAGAACTCAGTAACACCACTAAGCAAATAACATTTGCATTATAAAGATCACAGAAGGAGAAGGAGAAAAGCGGGCAGAAAAATTATTTTAAGAAATAATACCTGAAAACTTCCCAAATCTGGGGAAGGAAACAGAAATCCAGATCAAGAAGGCAGAGAGAGCCCCCAATAAAACCCCAGGGTGGTCTACATTAAAGACCCATAGTAATTAAAATGGCAAAAAGTAGTGATGAAGAGAGAATTTTTAAAGCAGCAAGAGGAAAGAAAATAGTTATATACAAGGGAAACCCCATAAAGCTATCAGCAGATTTTTGGCAGAAACTTTGCAGGCCAGAAGAAAGTGGCATAATATATTCAAAGATACATTTGAGAGGAAAAAAACTCCTGCAACCAAGAATACTCTATCCAGCAAGTCTATATTCAGAGTAAAAGGAGAGATAAAGACTTTTCCCAGACAAAAGTTAAAGGAGTTCATGACCATTGAACCAGCCCTATAAGCAATGTTAAAGGGAACTGTTTGGGAAGAAAAGATCCTAAGTAGGAATAAGAAAAGTAGGAAGCACAAAAGCAGTAAAATTAAGTGTAACTATAAATATCAGTCAAAGGATTCACAAAATAAAAGGATGCAAAGTACAACATGTATGCCTGACATGTGGAGGAGGGGGAGGAGTAAAGAATGGGTTCAAATTTAAGCGACCATCAACTTAATATACTATACATCAAAGATGTGATACATAAATCTGATGATAGCCATAAATCAAAAACCAGTAATAGATATGTAAAAATAAAAAGAAAGGAACCCAATTTTTATTTATTTTTATTTTTTTAATCTAGTTATTTTTTTAAACATTTTATTTATTTATTCATAGAGATGCAGAGAGAGAGAGACAGAGACAGAGACACAGGCCGAGGGAGAAGCAGGCTCCATGCAGAGCCCGACGCGGGACTCGATTCAGGGTCTCCAGGATCACGCCCTGGGCTGCAGGCGGCGCTAAACCGCTGCGCCACCGGGGCTGCCCGGAACCCAATTTTTTTTTTTTTTTTAGGTTTTTTAAAAATTTATTTTTTTAAAGTTAATATGTGCATAAAAGGAAACTGAAAAACACAAGAAGCAAAGAACAAAGTCATCCATAATCACAAGCAGTTTACAGTTTGACTTCTAGGTCCCGAGTGTGTATCTATCTACACAAGTAAGCCTTTAAAGTAAGATCGTACAGTTATGTATCATGCTTTTACACACCATGAATATTTATCATGTCAAAGTCCCCAAACTATGAGTATTTTGATAACCAAGAATACACTACACCAACTCCATCTGAAAAAAAAAAAATGTAATCCTGCCTTTCTTGGTGACAAAAATATAAAAGACAAAAATGGCAACAGGCCTCTAGATAAAGATATTGGCAGAGTTACAATTAAAATGCTGCATTCCCTTAATGTTAAATTAAAACTGAGACATAAAGTAACGGAGTACACAACATATAATGCCTGTAAAAGAATTCATCATCCGGAACCCACTTTTTAAAAGTAGTCATCACACCCAGTGTGGGGCCCATGGTAGGGCTTGAACCCATGGCCCTGAGATCAAGACCTGAGCTGAGATCAAGAGTTGGACGCTCAACCAACTGGGCCACCTAGGTACCCCAGAACCAAATTTTATATTACAAAGAAAGGCAACAAATCATGAGAGAAAAGAGAAAGAAAAGGAACAGAGAAGAACTACAAAAAACAACCATAAAACAACAAAATAGCAGTAAGCATATACCTATCAATAATTACTTTGAAAGTAAATGGACTAAGTGCCCCAATCAAAAGACATAGGCTGACAGAGTAGATTAAAAAATAAGACCCAGGGCAGCCCCGGTGGCTCAGAGGTTTAGCGCTGCCTTCGGCCCTGGGTGTGATCCTGGAGACGCGGGATCGAGTCCCACATCAGGCTCCCTGCATGGAGCCTGCTTCTCCCTCTGCCTGTGTCTCTGCATCTGTGTGTGTGTGTGTGTGTGTGTGTGTGTGTGTCTCATGAATAAATAAATAAAATCTTAAAAAAAAAAATAAGACCCAGCTACATGCTGCCTATAAGAGACTCATTATAGACCTAAAAAGACACACGCAGATTAAAAGTGAAGGGAGGTAAAAGCATTTATCGTGCAAATGGAAGTGAAAAGGAAGCCAGGGTAGCAATGTTTATATTATACAACATAGACTTTAAAACAACAAAGGACACAATATAATAAGGGAATAATCCAACAAGAAGATATACCAATTGTAAATATTTATGCACCCAACATGAGAGCACCCAAGTACATAAAGCAACTATTAACAAACATTATGGAAGTGATCAATAGTAATACAATAATAGTAGGGAACTTACTTACATTAATGGGTAGATTATCCAAACAGAATAATCAACAAGGAAACAGTGGCTTTGAATGATATTTTGAACCAGGTGGATCTAACATATATTAAAGACATAATAATAAAGATTAAAGCAGAAATAAATGATATAGAAACTAAAAAACAATAGAGCAGATCAATGAAACCAGGAGTTGGTTCTTTGAAAAGATCAACAAAATTGATTAACCTCTGGCCAGGCTCATAAAAGAAAAAGAGAGAGAACCTAAGTAAACAAAATCACTAATGGAAGAGGAAAGATAACAACCACCACCACCACAGAAATACAAACAATTGTAACAGAATATTATGAAAACCTATATGACAACAAACTGGACATCTTAGAAGAAATGGATAAATTCCTAGAAACATATAGCTTCCCAAAACTAAAGCAGGAAGAAATAGAAAATTTGAACAGACCAATTACTAGCAATTAAATTGAATCAGTAATTTAAAAAAACCTCCCAAACAAAAGTCCAAGACCAGATGGCTTCACAGTCAAATTCTTCCAAACATTTAAAGATGAGTTAATACTTATTCTTCTCAGACTATTCCAAAAAATACAAGAGGAAGGAATCTCCCAGTTTCATTTTCTGAGGCCAGTATCACTCTGATACCAAAACTAGATAAAGACACCACACAACACAAAAAAAGAGAACTATAGAACTACAGAAATCATCCACAAAAAATTAGCAAACCATTAACATTAGCAACAGTGCATTAACAAATCATACACCACGATCAAGTGGATTTCTCTCTGGGATGCAAAGGTGGTTCAATATTCACAAAACAATCAAATTGATACATCACATCAGTAAGAGAAAGGATAAGAACCATATGATTGTTTCAATAGATGCAGAAAAAGCATTTGACAAAGTACAACATCCATTCATGATAAAAACCCTCAACAAAATAGGGTTAAAGAGAACATACCTCAACATAATAAAGGTCTTATATGAAGAAACCCACAGCCAAAATCATACTCAATGGTAAAAAAATTGAGCTTTTCTCCTAAGGTCAGGAACAAGACAAAGATGTCCACTCTCACCAATTTTATTCAACATAGTACTGGAAGTCCTAGCCTCAACAATCAGACAACAGAAAGAAAGAAAAGTCATCCAAATTGATAAGGAAGGAGTAAAACTCTCACATCTGCAAATGACATGATGCTATATAGATAAAACCCTAAAAACTCCACCAAATATTCCTAGGACTGATAAATGAATTTGGTGAAGTTATTGGATACAAAATCAATGTACAGGAATCTGTTGCATTCCTATACACTAATAATGAAATATCAAAAAATGGTATTAAGAAAACAATCCCATTTATAATTGCACTGAAAATAATTTGTAGGAATAAACCTAAACTTCAGCTTGGGTCATGATCTCAGGGTCCTGGGATCAAGTCCCGCATCAGGCTTCCTGCTCCACAGGGAGCCTGCCTCTCCCTCTGCCTTTCTCCCTCTCTGTCTCTCATGAATAAATACATAATTTTTTTAAAGAAGGAATAAGCCTAACCAAAGAGGTGAAAGATCTGTACTCTGAAAACTATAAAACACTTAGGAAAGAAATTCAAGATGATTCAAAGAGATGGGTAGACACTCTGTGCTCATGGATTGGAAGAACAAATATTATTGAGATGTCTATACTACACAAAGCAATCTACACATTAAATGCAATCCCTATCAAAATAGCACAGCATTTTGCACAGAACTAGATCAAACAATCTTAAAATTTGTATGGAACCACAAAAGACCTCAGCAACTTTGAAAAACAAAACAAAACAAAACCAACAGTATCACAACTCCAGGTTTCAAGGTATGTTACAAAACAGTAGTAATTAAAACAGTATGGTGCCAGCATAAAAATAGACACATTGATCAATGGAATAGAACAGAAAACCCAAAAATAAACTCACAATTATATGGTCAGTTAATTTCCTACAAAGGTGGCATAAATATACAATGGGAAAAGACACTCTTTTCAAAAAATGGTGTTGGGAAAACAGGACAGCCACGTGTAAAAGAATGAGCCTTTCTTACACCATACACAAAAATAACCTCAAAATGGATTAAAAACCTAAATATGAGACCTCAAACTATATAAATCCTGGAAGAGAGTATAAGCAGTAATCTCTCTGATATTGGCTGTAGCAAAATTTTTCTAGCTATGTCTCCTTAGGCAAGGGAAATAAAACCAAAAATAAACTAATGGGACTACATCAAAATAAAGTCTCTGCACAGTGAAAGAAACAATCAACAAAATTAAAGGGAAATCTACTGAATGGGAGAAGATATTTGCAAATGACATATCTGGTAAAGGGTTAGTATCCAAAATATATAAAGAACTGATACAGCTCAATACCCAAAGTCCAGATAATCCAATTAGAAACCGGGCAGAAGACATGAATAGACATTTCTCCAAAGAAATCATACAGATGGTCAACAAACACATGAAAAGATTCTGAACATCACTCATCATCAGGGAAATGCAAATCAAAACTATAATGAGATATTACCTGACACCAATCAGAATAGCTAAAATCAAACACACAAGAAACAATAAGTGTTGATGAGAATGTGAATAAGGAACCTTCATGCACTATTAGTGGGACTGCAAACTGATGTAGCCACTGTGGAAAATAGTGTGGAGTTTCCTCAAAAAATTAAAAATAGAACTACCATATGATCTAGTAATTACATTCCTGGGCATTTACCCCCAAATTTAAAAAATCCACTAATTCAAAGGAATACAGGCACTTCTATGTTTATTTTAGCGTTATTTATAATAGTTGAACTATGGAAGCAGCTCAAGTGTCCTTCAATAGATAAATGGATAAAGAAGATGTGACATATATACACAATGGAATATTACTGAAATCTTGCCATTTGCAATGACATGGATGGAGCTAGAGAGTATAATGCTAAGTGACATAAGTCAGAGAAAGACAAGCACCATATAATTTCACTCCTATGTGGAGTTTAAGAAATAAAACAAACGAAAAAAGATAAAAAGAGATAAACCAAAAAACAGAGTCTTTACTATAGAGAGCAAACTGATGGTTACCAGAGGGGAGGTGGGTGGGAGGATGGGTGAAATAGAAAAGGGGACTAGAGAACACTTATCATGATGAGAACTGGGTAATGTACAGAATTATTGCATCTCTATATTGTACACTTGAAACTAATATAAACTATATTAACTATAATCACACAGGAATGATCTCAATTTTCTGTGACCAAACCTGTAGACTTGCTAAAGCACACTCATTGTTTTCTCTGTACCTTCTGTTATAAAGGAGAATAGTATGGAGTCCATACTGCTGATGCTGTGTACATAAACCTCATGTCTCCACCAATCTTATAGAACTCAGCCTCTCCCTCCTTCTCCTGGGCCCTTACTTCATCCATTATGCCCTCACTCACCTGTACCACCTTTATGAAGAATTTCAAACTTAGAGCGAAGAGTTACATAACACACAATATGTTCTTACCATCTGCATCAGTCAGGGCTCTTAGTTACAAACGAGAAAATTGCTGTAGATGGTTTAGGGGAGAAAACAGGCTCAGTAAGGAATAATAAGATTACAGAATCTCTTAAGGACAGAGAACCAGGACTAGAAGCCATGGAGGTAGGAACACTTCCAAACCATGTCACCAGCCCACTGCAGGAGAGCCACTGGAGTCTATACTGCTGATGCTGTGTACAATTGGTGGGGCCAGCTTCACAAGCCCATGCCCCAGCTGCAAAAGAGGCCAGGGGGAAAAAAGCCTCTGGCTCCTACTTGGGGGTTGTAGAGAATTCCCAAACAGGAGGGATGTTCAAAGGTGCTGAATAGACTGAAGGAATGTTGAATGTCCCCCACAGTCCACCCCCTGGCTGTCCAACACTTAATTACATCTTTTTCCTTCAAAACATAAACCTCATTAGCAACAGGACTTCCATTAACACAATACAGTTGTCCCTTCTACAAATAATAAATGCATGGCCTTCTTTAAAGGGAATTAAAAAAAAATAAGGGAAATTTCAGGATCTACAGGATATGCGCAGATCTTATCTTGTTCCATCCTGGCCTGGTCTTGATGTACTGAATCTGTGGATGCATTGCAACGTTAGCCATTTAACACATCTTATGTGAAAGAGTAGGGAAAGTCAACTGTGCCGGTTTTTAAGCTATTGTTTCTCAGCTCTGAACTCACCATTTTATCCATGCCTGGGGCTGGGACCCTGTAAACTATGGAGGAGGGAGACAAGGCCCTTCACTTCCTGTCTGTGCACCTTTCCTGTCAGTGTCAACCAGCAACACTTCTTCACCCTGGAAGCAGAAGTTGATTCCAGTTAAGTCTTTTTCTTTTTCCTCATTCTCTGAAGCATCTTCATCATTCACTCTCCCTTTCTCTCTCTCTCTCTCTCTCTCTCTCTCTCTCTCTCTCTCTCTCTCTCACACACACACACACACACCCTGCTCCATGATAATAGCAGGTAACACTCTCCTCTGAAGCCTGAGTTCCATTTCCTAAGCACCACTTCCCCAAGCTTCTAAATTTAATGAATCCAAATCTCTTCCCTTGTTCCCCCAGCCCTGCAGAGGTGGGGCTCTACTTCCTGCTGTTAATATCACTAGGTTATCCCTTTTGCTTTTTCAATTTTCCAACACCTGTTCAATTCTCTATATTCTGCTTTTCTGTTGAAAAGGCCAGCATGGTAACTGTTGTTTCTGGTAATTAGAACTTCATTCCTCCACCACCTCCTTCATGTTCTTTTTGTCCTCAGCTGGTCAAAATTCTTTACTCAGTGGGAATAATGCAAAATTTCATTTGGGAACCATCTGAAATATCACTAGTGGCCATCCCTAGTTGATTTGCAGAGAATGTGAGATACTCAGTGAAGGAAGGACATTATGATTACCAACTACAGCCTTATGATCTGTTCAGAAACAAGGCCTCTAGTATTGTAACTGAACCCAAGTCTGTCTGATGCGCAAAGACAATCACTGAGACATTGAGTATGTAGCAGGGAAAGGGTTTACTTGAGAGGCAGCCAAATGAAAAGATAGAAGGGCAACCTTTGAATCCACCTGATCTCTGGGAAAGGAGGAGAGTCAGGGATATTTAGGGGCAAACAAGAAAGGTAAACACTTGCTCCTGTGCTTATTTGTCTGCAGCTGTGAGCAGTCCTGTTATCCTTTTCATTGCTGGTTTTACTCCCCACTATCTTTTGGTCATTCCTTCTTCTTGAGGGAATTGGGACAAGGACCATTCTAGTTATGACCTGCTGCAATGAAAATCAAGGTTATAGGAATGGAATCATTCTGCACTCAGAAATACGCGAGTTCTAGGTTGGAATCGAACATATTGCATTATCAAGATTTTTGTACTTTGGTTCTCTCTTGGGCAAACAGTCTGATTTCTGGTGTCCATGGCAAGGGACAAGAGCTGATGAGTCACCACTGCATCCAGCTCTTTGTTGTCCTTAATCTGTAAAACTGCTTGTATCCATGACATCTCAAGGTCTAGATTTTCCAAAGGCAGATCCAGCAAATCTGGATGGCTAGAATAAACTTGTTCAATTATCTGTATGCCTCTGGTGATCTTTGAGTGGCCTATGCAGCAACAGGCATGAAGTTTGTCTAAACATGGGTCATTGGGTAGCCCCAGTGGCACAGCGGTTTAGCGCCGCCTGTAGCCCAGGGCGTGATCCTGGAGACCCTGGATCGAGTCCCACGTCAGGCTCTCTGCATAGAGCCTGCTTTTCCCTCTGCCTGTGTCTCTACCTCTCTCTCTCTGTCTCTATGAGTAAATAAACAAAATCTTTAAAAAAAAATAAACATGGGTCATTATGGCAATATTTATCTAAAGCTAATCTCAGGTTGTCCAGGTTCAGTTTGGAAGGCTTCCGAAAAAAGTTGTTTTAGTTCTCATTGATTCCAAATTAAGAGAATGGGAGACAATTGGAAACCTTATTTTGAAGAGTCATAGACAGACATTTGAGGAAATTAGGACCCAGTCCAAAGACAGTTAATCAGAACTAGAACCTAACTTCATATCAGAAAGGGAGACAGAACATGGAAGACTCCTAACTCTGGGAAATGAACTAGGGGTGGTAGAAGGGGAGGAGGGTGGGGGGGGGGGTGGGGGTGACTGGGTGGCGGGCACTGAGGGGGGCACTTGACGGGATGAGCACTGGGTGTTAATTCTGTATGTTGGCAAATTGAATAATAATAAATTTACCAATAAAAAATAAATTTATTATTTAAAAAAACAAAGGTGTTGCGGAAATAATTTCTATAAAATCACCTTCATTTCCAAAGACAGCCAAATTAAACTAATTCATTTGTAAAATAAATCCAATTTTCACCATCTTGACCTAATCATTTATATAAGGACAGCAAGAATAGTGATTGGCCACATAGGTTAGTGTTTTTTTTTTTTTTTTAAGATTTTATTTATTTATTCATGAGAGAGACACACACACACAGAGAGGCAGAGACACAGAAAGAGGGAGAAGCAGGCTCCATGCAGGAAGCCTGATGTGGGACTCGATCCCGGGACTCCAGGACCACGTGCCAAACCACTGAGCCACCCAGGGATCCCTAGGTTAGTGGGTTTTTAATCTGTTTTGCTGGAACTTTTCATAAGGAATTTCATATTGAACTTTTAACAACCTCTTGAGGCTAAGAAGCTTTGTCACATACTTCACCTGTGATACCTCTCTTCCTGAGGTCCCAAAAATATCCTGAGGTTCCTGTACTTGCCAGAAAGGGACCTTTTTTACTCACCTGGTAAGGCTCCTGGGAACCCTGTAAGCAAGGTACAAGGCTGATTTTTCCAACAGGCTTCCCTAGCTCCATAAAGGCAATCTAATCACTTAAAGCTGTCTAGTCTTACCTGAGTCTATGCATGTCTCTCTCAAATAGGACATTCTTTTTTTTTTTTTTCAAATAAGACATTCTAATCAAAACCTTGGTAATATAACCAATGTTTCCAGTTGTGTCCTGACATAATGAGACTAGACTCTTATTGAACTTATAAAAATAAATACATGAATATATGACACTCATGGAGAGTTTCTAAATTCTAGAGGGATCAGGTCAGGAGAAAAAGATAAAGGTTTCATATTTGTTTACAAAGGAATATTTTACCAGATTCAGTAAGTCAGCCTTAAATCTGGAGGAGCAAATATTAGAGAACCAGCAATGTTTCAAACAAGAGTCTGTTTGAATGCAGCCTTTCCATTAGTTTCAGAAATTCTAGTTTTAGGATCTTAAAGGTATCAGAGACCTGTATTTGTCATTACAATGCAATTGACAAGGAAATTATGTGGCCAACACTTCAATAATTAGAATGACAAGTAATGACATTATGCCAGGATGTAGCAAAACCTTGGGGATTTTATATAACTCCTGGAACAGTCATAGCATTCACCCATAGAATATAACCTAAGAGGGTTTACTAACATTTATTTGACAATGCTTTCCCATGTAATTTGACATACCAAATTAACAAGCCTAATCAGTCAAGAAGACTTCATTTAGAAGTTGAATTTTGAGAAATTTGTCTGAAACATCAGGTGTTGAAGCACATGCCTAAATAAGATTACAAATTGCAAAACGTAATAATTATTTATTTAGCCAAGGTGGCAATAAGAGATTCTAAAGCCAAATGCAGAGGGCTACATAGCTGTTAACAAAACTTAGTTCTGTTTGTTCATTTGTTCGTTCGTGATTCATTAATATAATCTCTACACCCAGTGTGGGGCTCAAACTCACGACCTCAAGATCAAGAGTTGGATGCTCCTCCAACTGAGGCAGCCAGGTGCTCCTGAAACTTAGCTCTTTGAATAGCAGCTTTGTTTTTCTAGGCAGATTAAAAGATAAACTTTTGTTTACAAGTTAGACCAATTATCTAAGAAAAGTGTCATTTTAACAGAGAAAACCGAAATTCCAATCCTATAACAATGTACATCTGATTTTAAAACTCATTCATTCCAACAGGCTGAATTTTTTTTTTTAATGTGTGCAGTCCCACCTCTTCCCTGCTTATTTTCCATGTTGATATTGAGACAAGGACACCCAGCGTGCTGCACGGACCTGTGGTCTTGGGGTGAGTACTGGGATGTGTGGACCAGAATCTCCATCAGGAACGAAGGACCCTCAGCTATAGGGATGCTGTCAACTGTCATCAATTCTCAGAAGCCATTAAGGATTGCCTTGACTAAAGACAGCTGCCTTGCAAAAGACATGCTCTCTTCCTTTTTAGCCATGTCCTAAAAATCCAACCTTTGTCCCAATCTAGGTTCTTTTGGAACTTGTCAGAAAATCAGTTAGGCTTCTTTTGATATTGCATCACTGGTCAATGTCTGCCTAATCTTGCTCTCTTACTCTCCCTTCTCTTCCCTGGGTGCTGATCACTCCCTAATAAACTTTTTTTTTTTTTTTTAACATACTAGCCTCCATCATCTTCATCCTGACCATGCAATATTCCTTTCCAAAGATGCCCTTCTCACAGATCTACAACTTTCATTTTTAAATTCAGATTTTGGCCTAAGTACACCCTCTTAAATAACCAGTCTCACTTTCCTGGCATACAGAATTGTCCTCCTTATTTTCAGTAGTCTTAACATTAGAATTATTTATACCTGTTTCTTCGTTCTTAGATTACCCATAGAACTTCACAAGGCACTAGACAAAGTTCTGAGAGTTTGTTTTTTTTCCTTTTCTGACAACTTTTGCAATAGAGACAACGTGAACTTATTTGACTTTCAATAAGCATGAGCAGAATAAGTTTCATATTTAATGCTGATAATTCTAAAGACATGTCCATTTTAATTAAACCAATCTTAAGTTAGCTTTCATAGCAAATATTTTCCCAGATCATGTGAACTTTTAAAACATCTGTTTCTATATTTGAATTATAATGCCTAATTCTTTTTTTTTTTTTTTTTAGGATTTTATTTATTTATGAAAGAGAGAGAGGCAGAGACATAGGCAGAGGGAGAAGCAGGCTCCCTGTGGGAAGCCTGATGCAGGACTCGATCCCAGGACTCCAGGATCACAATCTGAGCCAAAGGCAGATGCTCAACCCCTGAGCCACCCAGGCATCCCACAATGCCTAATTCTTTTAAGTACTTACTTTCAACCAACTAATAGAGTTTTTACAAATTTTAGCAATCCATCCAAAGGTAGAGGAAAAATCTCACATTTACAACATATAAGGGCAAATAAACAAGATGCAAACCAAATCTTCCCAAATATCTCCCTTTTATAAAACAAATCCAATTGTAGGATGGTATTGTTTATGGATCCATTAATTGGTCATTTTTCTCCAGAGTCTAATGAATATTGTGGCCAAGGAGTGTTGCAAAAAAGAGAAAGGATTTCCCAGTTTGGGAGGATACAGCCTAAAGGGTAGCATGTGGGCATGAATTGTCATTTCCCATTTTCCAATTAGAACATAGCTAGTTTTACTCAAAGACACTAAAAGCTGGAGCAAAAAAAACAACCAAATGAAACCCAGAATACCTCTGTGAGTGTTGGCTCCTCTTCAAAAGTTGGGGTCATCCACTGAACCTCTGGCTTCCCACTTTCTAGTTCTTCCCTAAAAGTCAGAGCTTCACCAACTAAATCAAAGGGCTTCCTGTTCAATCTGTTCTTAACCAAGCAAGAAAAAGAGGCTAAGAGAACCCAAACTCCCTATCTGGAGGCAGCTGAATGGGAGGAAGAAATGAGCTCACCTACTGTCACACACAAAATGCTCATCAAGAGATGTCTAGTCAAACTGAATCCAAAAACCATTTTCTTGCCACAAGACTTAAATTAAGCACCAAAGATTAGGGGTATCCAGCCATGGTGGGGCCCCAGGGATGGTCCCCAGGACAGGGATCCTAGGCTATCACCTGGAGTGGTTATCAGACTCCCTTTATTGGGTAGGGGTCAACAAATCACCAACAAAGAGCTCTGGCTGGTGGACCACATTTGTCATTGAATCCAAGTTCCTCTGCCTGAAAGAAGCACAGCAAAAACAATCCCTGAGATGGAGTGTGCAGCAAGGAAAGGGTTTATTTGAGAGGCAGCCTCAAATCTGCCTCCCTGAAGGAGGGGAGTCAGGGATATTCCAAGGCAAATGAAAAAGGTCTGAGTGAAAACCTGCATCCTGCCTATTGGTTTGCCGCTGCAAGTAGTCTTGTTAACCTTTTGCTTAATGGTTTCAGTATCTGCCCATAGTGCTATAATTATGTATATAAACTGTAGGGTAGAAGAACATTTATAACACACATGGACAAAGTTAGTGAGCTGTTCCAGTAATCCAGGGGAGGGATAACGTGGCTCAGAGTAAACTGGTGACAGTGGAGGTTGTAAAAAGTGGGTGGCTTCTAAATACTTTTTGAAATAAAGACAGCAAGATCTGCCGATGCTTTCAAAGAGAGGCATGAAGGCAAGAGGAGTCAAAGATTACTGCAAGGATTTTCACCTGAACAACTGGGTAGATGAGGTTGCCATCAGCCAAGTGGGAATTCAGGCATTGGGTGGAAAAGATTGGAGGGGGAAGGTCATCAGTCCAAGTTTGGACTTACTGAGATTGAGGTATCCATTAGGTATCCAAGAGAAAGCGATTCCTAAATCTTTGCCTTTGGACCCAATTTTTCACCTCTGACTAGGACATGAATGCCCAATGTCTCTGTGCCCGGGTGTCTCATTCTGGAATGCCTGATGCTCAGCGCTGTGCTTGGGCCACAGTCATCTTTTTTGAATGAAAGGATGAAAAAATAAATCAATAACTTCAGTGGATTCCTACATAGGCCAAAGTTCATCTTACCCAGACTCTAACCCCATAATTCTTTTCCAGACAGTGCAAGAGAATAATAATTTTATTCTGCATACTGTGCCTAGTGTTCATTGGAAACCTATCTTATGACTTCATTAATTGTAGATGAAATCTTTCTTGCTTGATGTAGAGGAATCCCTCAGAGACAGGAGCTTTCCCTCTCCTGTGATAAGTTTGCTCCAGCCGGAATTCAGCTGGAATTGCCTATCTGGTCAGATAGGCAGCTGTGGTGAGGCTGAGAGGACTGAGGTGTGCAGAGTGGGTGCCCACCTCTCTTCTCCCTTTCAATATGGGTATTTTTTTCTTAAAAAGATTTTATTTATTTTATTCATGAGAGACACAGAGACACAGGCAAAGGGAGAAGCAGGCTCCCTGCGGAGAGCCCAATGGGGTCCTGGGATCACGCCCTGGGCCGAAGTGCTCAACCGCTGAGCCACCCAGGCGTCCCTAGTATGGGTATTTTTTTCATGTTGTCCTTCTTCCTGTCAGAACACCTGAGATGGACTCCGAATACCTTCTCTTGGGGCTTCCCTCTCTGTTCAAGTCCAAGTAATAATGATTCCCCTACTGGTCACTCCTGATTGGGACCATGGCCAGATTCAACCTGTCCTGGGGGTCCAACAGGGAACAAGAGGAGCTAGTTTGGATCCTGTGTACGTTCACCCTAATTCAGCCCCAGTTAGAACTCCTGCATAGGTTTGACTCCGCAGTGAGCTGCTGTCCTTCTGCACCCTGGCTTCTGGTGCCACCCCCTGCAAAGACACTTCCTTAACCCCCAGTTCAGCCTAATGAATCCTCATTGTGCCAGGAGAGACACAGAAGGTCAAGGTGCAGAGAATAAACTTCCATATCTCATCCTTTATGTTAAGAATACAAGAATACAGCACATGGTGGAAATTAAATGTTTATATATCTGAAATTGTTTTGCCTTTCAATTTTTCTCCACTCGAATCTGGGAAGCATAAGGGGTTCACTAATTAGAGGTAACCATAGTTACCAAGTTGCCTTCACAACGTATCTGAGAGTTTGTTTTTTCTTGGTTTTAAATCTACAAAAAAAAGCAATTCACTTGCCAATGGTTCTTATTCTGTCTTCAGTTCCATCGGGTGGTTTTCCAAATCCGAGAGACTTTTAGCAGCCATGTTAAAGGTATCATTAAAATAATATAAGAAACCACCCATTCTTAGAAAACAGTACTATACCCTGAGTTCTCTGGCTTTAAAATCTCAGCCGACTAGGTGGGATAACCAGTAGGGTGGCCAGGAGAAATGGGCCTGATTCTGCAGATTTCGAAATGGGCACAATTGTCTCTGCAGAGGTTGGCTCCCAGAGGAGTGTGTGTTTTTAAAACTGTCCACTTGAGGGCGCTGTTGTCTTCTGTGGGGGTGGAACCAATCTCCTTTCTCCAGTTAGGTAACCTGTTAAGCATGAAGAACTTCACCGACATTGGGATTCCCAACTTGCCACAGAAGTGGTTCGATGTCACTTGAAGACGGGCACCCTTGGGCAGCTGCCTGGCTGGCTGGCCCCTTAATTCGGCTGCTCTGCTTTCTCCCAGCCTCTGCATATTACCTGTCACAGTTCCTGGTGCATTGCACTATGATTTTCTGAATCTCCCACCTGGCTGGGTCTCTGCACCTACCGCATCAACACAGTGCCTGGCACATGGGCACATTTCCATGCATAATAAGCCAGTGAAGAGTTTGTAACAGTCCACCCAAGTTGATACAAGAGAGCAGTTGAATCCTTTCCAAAATGGAACTTAGAGAAAGATCAAACACATGGAAGTCACTTTGGCTGCAGTCCAGAGGTGTCTGGCGGGTAAGGCTTGAGCTACTGCCAAGTATGGCTGCTCCTATTTGCCCAGACCAGCACGTGAGCCATGGAAAGGAGAAGGTAAAAAAGGTCTAGGAGCTTGATTAGATGTAACATTCCAAGTGTCAGCAACTCCTGTCCTCTTTTGAGATTTTCCAAACCAGAAGCCCCTTGGGAGTCATATTAAACAATTTAAAATTAAGATAATAAAACAAGCCACCCCTTCTTACAAAATAGCCTGATGCTGGTAATGACTGGATTTAAAATTTTCAACACATCTTGAGATGATAGATACCACATCCAAGATCCTACAATTCCAGTAGGAAATGCCAGACCCTGGCAGGCTGAAAGAAGTCAGGGGAAGAGCCTTGAAGGCTATGGTGGTGCTTTTCTTAAGCTTTACACATTGGAAACAGGAAGTGGGGTCTCAGGCACAGACAGCTCCAGAAGATGCCCTTTAGTTCTGGCTTGAGGAGTGAAAAAGGGAGCTCCTAATGGCCAAGAGAGCATGAGCATTCCTGGTTTTCTCTTTCTTCTCTTCCTCTGTTCTTACAAGCCACAGCCCCAGGCAAACCCATAGTGCAGTGGTGGCTGTCAGTGATGTAGTAAGAGCCTAAACCCTAAGGAAGGTGAAACTTGCTCTTTGATGAGAGGAACTGTGATCCCAGGAGGGTGAGGCCAGCCCACCCTGGCTTTTTTCTGTTTTCCTGCACCTAAATATGGGCTCAAATGCGGAAGTGTGTGATAGAATAGGGTATCAGAGCCATGAATTTCTGGGTGGAGGACCCTAAGGGGAGCCCCAGGAAACTGAAAAGTGCAGAGGAGATTGCAGACAGGGAGGAGCTTAGGAGAATGACTCTGCATCATTATTTATGAACTCCTGAGCCATGTATGTCTGGACTGGGTCCTAATGAGCACACCAAAGATTTTGAGAACTAAAGTAATGCATAGAGCACCACCCAGTCACCACAGTGATCACTGGGATGCACACCTGAAATGGAACCAGAGAGTAGTATAACTTCATTGAAAACTGAATTATCATTGGAGCCACAGCCCACAGAAGGTGGGCTGGAACTTCCAGACTGAATCTAACCAGGTTGCACCTGTTAAAACAAAAATATAAACATTTTTTTGCTAAGACTTAGACAAGATCCAGAGTCTCATATGTAATATTCAAGTTGTCCAGGACACAATCCAAAATTACTGAGCATACAAAGAAACATAAAATTTTCAATTTTTCTCAGAAAAGAGAATCAACAGACACCAATGATGAGATTTCACAGATGCTGGAATTATCGAAGACTTTAAAGCAGCTGTTATAAAAATGCTCAAATGAGTAATTACAAACATCTTTGAGACTATTGTTAAAATGGAAAATCTTCACAAGGAAGTAGAAGATATACATGGAAATTTTAGAACTGAGAAATACAAAAACTATACTAAGAAATTCAGTAGATGGGACTCATTAGCAGAATGGAAATGACAGAGAAAGAGTGAGTGAACCAGAATTGATAAATAGAAATTATCCATTGTAAGCCACAGAGAATAAGCAATGAATAGAGCCTCTGGGACATGTGGAACAACAACAACAAAAGATTGAACATTTGTTGCATCAAAATCCCAGAAGTCGAGCGTGATGCTGGAAAAATATTTGAAGAAATAATGATTGAAAAGTCCCCAAGTTTGGTGAAAGAGATAAACTTACAGATTCAAGAAGCTGAGCAAATCCCAAACAGGATAAACGGAAAGAAATACACACCCAAATACATCATAAACAAAGTACTGAAGTCCTAAGGCAAAGAAGATACCTTGAGAATAGCTGGAGAAAAAGGACTCATCTATAGGGGAATCATGATTTAATACGGCAGGTTTCTCAGCAGAAACCATGGAGGCCATGGGAAGCGATAAAGTATTTTGAAAGTATGAAAGAAAAGAACTGTCAACCTGGAATTCTAAATCCAGTGAAAATATCCCTCAGGAAGGAAGGTGAAATAAAGATGCTCTCATTGAAGGAAAACTAAGGGAGTTCATAGCAGCAAATCTGCTATAGAAGAACTGAAGTTCTTTAGAAAGAAGGGTAATGCTCTGGTTCCACCCCAACAGCTGAACTCATGGCCTCACTGCATCATTGCTACCCTGCTGAGCCTAACTTACCCAGCAGGTGTGTGTTGCTCATTTTTCAAGTTACAAATGACTCACGCTATCATTTTTCAATTTACAAAATAAATGCAGAGACTTCAATATACAAAGTGACCTTCAGAGGCAAATGATGTTTCTGAAAACTGTGAGTAGAATAATGGACTTGCACACTCAGGGGAGGCAATACACCCACCTGCCTGGAGCAACTGGTGACTTTGATGATAACTGGTATCCAGGTCCCACAGAGAACTGTTCAGACCCAATGAGAACAAAATGGTACCAGTGCGGCCCGGGCTCACACACTGAAGACAGAAGGTATCAGAACATTCTAGACACTGGGCCTGAACCTGGGGATGAGCACAGCAGCTGGAATACTCTTATCTCCAGTAGTAGAGGTGGCATCTTCAGGGAGTTTCAGGGCTGGAGGGCAAAATGGTAGATGCTGTGGGTGGCTACACAAGTGATTGTTAAAGTCATCTGAGGAGAGCTGGGAGTATTTTCTTGGTAAAGGTGATGGAAGAACTAATTTCATGGCTTTTCTTCTGACTCTGTGTCTCTTTGTAGACTGGCACAACCTGGAAAATATGAGCTAAGTTATTGTAAAGATGATCTACAAAGTGTACAGAAGTTTGGAGAAGAGGAAGAAAAATATCTGTGATTCTATGACCCTCACATGATTATTTTCATTTTCACATAATCTTATTAAAAGGAAAATAAACTTAATGGGATCAGAGGACCTTTTCATTTTGCACAGATCATAGTCATTTTCCATGTTCCTACACCATCCTGATACTCATTAAATAGCTACTTAGTGGTCCACTAGCTGGATATACATTCATTTCTTTAGCAACTCCCTCACTGTGGAGCATTTAGATCGTTTCCACTTCTTTGATATTCTGAGTAAATGCAACAAAAACCATAAACATTCTTCTTTTTCCTTCTTTGAAATTGCTCTATTCTTTCTGGATTTTAACTTACAGCAAAAGAAATAGGGCTGTGTGTGTGTGTGTGTGTGTGTGTGTGTGTGTGTGTGTGTATGTGTGTTTGGGAGTCAGATTTAGTTTATTATTTTATTTTTAGAGAGGAGGAAGGAGAAAGAGAGAGAGTCTTAAGCAAGCTCCATGCCCAAGACAGAGCCAGATGTGAGGCTTGATCTCATAATCCTGAGACCATGACCTCCCGAAACTGAGAGTCCAGCACTTAACTAACTGAGCCACCCAGTACCCCTGGGGTGGGGTATATTTTAAAAGTATACTCTCCATGTCAATCTCCATGGATGTTATGCATGTTGTCAGCCATGTTTGTGTACATCATCTGTTTTTCAGTTTCTCATCTTTATGCCCATCTTGGAAAGACATGGTAGTGTCAACTGAGCCTGCTTTACTTCTCTGATTTTTAAAATAAGTGTTTGGATGAAGTTGCTTCTAAAACCAATATATAACCTGACTAGAAGAAAACCAGAGATATTTTCCCCTTATTGATTAATGAATTAGACAAATATTTATTGAGTATCTACCATGTACCTGACATTGTGGTAGATACTGAGAATTAAGAAATAAACAGACAAAAATCTCTACCCTAGCAGATCTGATGTCCTCGTGGGTAAAACAGAACCAATAAACAAATTAAGTAATGCAATTCCAAGTGATGATAAGCACAAGAAGTTCTCTTGCAAGAAGGAAGGAAAAGGATAGAGACCAATGGAGGAGCTTTTTAAGAGAATGGTCAGGGCAGTCTCTGAACAGATGATGTTGGAGTTGAATGAGCTGAGAGATCTAGTCCATGCTTTTTGGAAAAAGAATGAGCCAAGCATAGGAATAGCCAGTAGGTGCAAAGGCCCTAGGGTAGGAGTGAGTCTAGTGTTTCCAAGAAATAGCAAGGAAGGCAACGAGACTGGAGTATAATGAGTGAGTGAGGGGTTCCTGTTAAGAGATGAGGTCAGAGAGGTGGGACTGATAATGAGGATGTCTAGGGGAAGGTCTGTCCAGCAAGGGCATTGTGTTTGGTGGAGAATCTGGGGCAGGCATTCCCTCATCTAGGGCCCCTGATCCTGGTGCTCTGGGAGGACACATCTTAGAGCAAGAGAAAGACACAAACAGATCATTTTAATATATCCTTTCAGACTCCAGAGCCCAGGGGAAATTAGTGGGACAATTTTTTTCTCTTTTTTTTGCTTGACCTCTGTTTTATTTATTTTCAGGACTCACAATAATTTGAAGATGCTGAAAAAGGAAATACTCAAGGTACTTGGATCTAACCAAGTAGTCAAGATTCTTTCCTTTGGCTCTTCAACCTGAGACAAGAAAGGATGATGTTTTTGTGTTGTTGTTGTTGTTAAAAGAATGAATGTATGTCTCCCATCTTCCCTTTCCTTTTATCTGTGATTGGCTGAACAAGAGAACAAAGATGCCATTTGGTCTCTGTAGGTTGAGGTACACCGTGTAAAGATTTCCTCACTTTATAGGAGAGATATGTTACAGGCAGATTTTGGCAAAGCAAATCTTGGGAAAGTGAATTCTGTTCACTGTGGCTGCTGGTCTTGTTGAGGCTTGAGTGGTCATTGGTCAGAGCAGGCCGGTTGGATCTCTTAAACCAGAGGGCCAGAGGTGTGAGCAAATGCAAGAACCAGCAAGGAAGCAAGGAACTAATTCCAGAGAGGGCTATAGGTTCTGCCACTAATTCAGTGTGTGATCTTCAGTAAGTTTATTACCTAAAAAATCGGAGTTGGGGTAGAGGAGAGTGTGTGTTGGGCTAGAATGATAGTCATTGGCCTTTTCCACTTGTAAATTCCAATGGATTGACAAAAAGGAACCCTTAGAGCAGCCTTAATTAGCAGAACTGAGAGTGCGAGCAGCAGGAGGCCATGGTCTGGGGTGGAGGTTTGAAATCAGAAGGGATTCAAGAGGAGCAGCTGGCAATGGAGGGGGATGGTGAGGGGCTCCTGAGGGTAGAGAGGTGTGAGTGGGGAGGAGGCAGTGGGAGGGAAGGGAGCACCATGGCTTTCCAATGTGTGTGCATTCTCCAGGGTTCCGTGAAGCAGGGCTTGAGGAACTGTGGGCTCTTCTGGGGGGACACTTACTCATCTTAGCTGCAGAAGCCCGATGTGATCCCCAAGGAAGGGCTGAGGGAGAGCTAGGTTATACAATCCTGGCTCCTAGGTCCCTGTGTCAGCAAGTGGCATAGAGACAAGAGCAGTACATGGCAGTAGAAGGAGACTGGCCTGAATCCAGTGGCGACTCTGAGAGGCATTGGGGCACAGATGTTTAGGCTCCCCACTCCGACCCAGTATACCCCACTGGGTGCCATCAAAGCCACCACAAACCCTAATTCAGTCTAATTCAGACTCACGGAGACACATTTCCAGATGAGTCTCCAAGCCCCTTCTCTGCCAGACTCGAAGTGTCTGCTCTTGATGACCTCATAAAAAGTTCAGAATTGACTGCTTCAACCCTGGCACAGCCATGTGTGAGCAGAGTGCAAGATAAGTCACTGAGCCTCTCTGAGCTCCAGCTTCCTCTTTGAAAAATGGGGTCACCTTGCTTGCAGGATTGGGACAGCATCCTGAACTGGTGCTCACGAGTTGCCTTGTGCAGAGTCCTGCACCCCTGAGGAGGCCAGAAAATGTTCTTTTCCTTCCCCTTTCCTGCATTAGGAAAAACTGTGAGACTTTGAAATGAGCAAAGGGGACTAGTGGGTGTCCTCTCAGTGGGACTCCAGGTATTGATCGGATGCTGTTGAGGTCTGTGTTTCCGACTGGGCTACTTTGTAAGCCACAGAAAACTGGCAGTCCTGCAAATACTTCTTGTCTATAGAAATGTAAGCGAATATTGTCCCCCCAAAATACAACTTATTTCTGCCCTGGATAACAGATTATTCTGCACATTCCATTTTATTGGCCTAACTATACAACCCAGTTTTGTGTCCATCAGCAAATTCATTTCAGTACTATTTTTTAAAGATTTTATGTATTTATCCATGAGAGACACAGATAGAGGCAGAAACATTGGCAGAGGGAGAAGTAGGCTCCCTGGGGGAGCTTGATTTGGGACTTGATTCCAGGACCCTGGGATTACAACCTGAGCCGAAGGTAGACACTCAACCAGTGAGCCAACCAGGTGCCCCATCATTTCAGCATTCTTGACTGCCTCTATGTGTCTGTCCTTTAGATTCTCCTTTGAAATGATAGGACATCTTACTGGTCCTTTATTAATGAGTAAAATAACATCTTTGATATATGTTCATTTATATTTGTATGATTCCCGTCTTTATTTCTGAAAATGATACTTTACCATCTACTTCTCCGATGACTTATAAATTATTAATTCAGATCAGACCTCTCTCACCCAGTCCCCACTGCTGACTTAATATTAAATTCTTTCACCAGCCTCCTCCCCAACACACACACACACACACACACACACACACACACACACACTCACACACTGGTCATCATCTATACCCAAGAACCCCTACCTACCTGGAAAAAAAAGTTTTTTTTTGTTTTGTTTTGTTTTTTGTGAGATGTGTGTGTTCTGCACTAAAAACATATGCATCTGAGTATTTGGTCAGGGCTTGGACCCCTGAGATACAAAGCAGAGACCATATTGTAGGGACTGAATGAGGAAATGACCTCACAAAGGAACAATATAATGTGTTGTCTATTCAGAGTCTAAGTTTTGCACTGAATGCTAACTTCAAGTTAAAGAATTGCAAAGTCCTCAGAGAAAGAGGACTGGTGTCATTTTTCTACCACCAAGGGAGATGGCACTATGTGCCTGCAGGGTAGCCCTGGACTGAGAACGAACCATCTGGGACCAGTTATAGATTCGCCAGCATTCTTTTCAATGTCTTTTCCTTTGGGGCTGCATGCCCTGCTGTATCAGGCCACATGGGGCCTTTGCTGTATAGGAACCTGAGGTTCCTGGAAGCCTTGGCTAAGAGGCATAGAAAGACTGTACTGTGGGTAGCTGGTGTCAGATTATCTCTGGGTGTCCCCTTGAAATAATTTCTTTTATGGACGCCTACAGAGACCCAATGGAGGGACTGGCCCAAGAAAGGAGAGTTTCTGCTTCAGGTAGCTACTAGAATCACCCAACATGCTATGAAATATGTCTCTGAAATATGGTTAGACCCAGGGGATTGTAATCACAGGCTCCTCCCTAGACCACTGCCACCCCAAGTGTGGTCCAGGACCCACCACACTGGTTTCATCTGGGAGCTTGCTCAGGCCCAAGGCCAGACTTGTTGAATCAGAATGTGCGAGTTATAAGATTCCCTGGTGATTCACATGTACTCCAGAGTCTGGAAGGGCTGGGGTGATGGAGGTCATGCTACTGGGAGCAATCAAGTCTGTGAATCTCATTAGCTGGGGAACTGAGGGCCAGTCACTTTTACCTCTTGGGACCTGTTTCCTCATCTGTAAAAGGACAATAACCTCTGTGCCACAGAGCCATGGAGAGATCCAAGGGATGTGAAAGCACTGACTAGCATTTGCCCCATAATTTGTTTAAAGGCCAAGAGAATCCCAAAGAAGTCCTGGTGAGGGATGGGATTACTACATCCTACAGGGATGGGCAGGTGGGAGGCTCCAACCCAAGCTGCATCTCTGGTCTTTACCCAGACAAGTGAGTGCTCACTACAAGCAGGGCATGTTTTCTTTTTGCAGTGAAGCCCAGCAGGGGTCCCACGCCCAGGGTGGCCAGAGCTGGCCATGGAACTGACCCAGAAGGTCCTTTTACTGGCCATTTTGCCTGGCAGTAGAAAAGTTAGCCTCATGTCCAACCCTCATCTCTCGAGCCCTCTCTGGGACCATCTATGCCAGGGGTTTGTCCTTGGGTATCATCTATCAGGCTTTCCTCCTTGAAGGTCCTGTGGATTATATGGAACCCTTTGCGCTCGATAGACACAGGGGACTAGGGAGCAGAATGAAATTATTTTAATAGCATAGCAACACTTTAGGACCACGCATCACAGACGAGGAAAATGTTTTGCCTTCCATTTGTACAATTCTGGTGAGGTGTGAGGTTGCACTGGACAATCTTACAGACATTTTTCACATTGAAAACTTAATAAATAGATACTGAAAATGTCAAACTTCAGAGACAATGAGTTATGAGTGTGATTGTTTTCTTTTTCTGCCTCTTCTGAGCCAGGCGGTTGCTTCCTGGTGTGCCGACAAAGGCAGGGGCCCTTAGGAGGGGTACTCATACTCCTCAGCACTACGCCGGCCAAAATCCATCCAGCCCATGTAGTCCCGGTCGCTTATCCTGTGACTGGGGTCCAGGTTCTGCAGGTTCTTAATGACGGACATTCGGCCAGAAGGAGCTACAAGGGGCAGGGGCAAAGGAAGCAGGGCCATTACATCTAAGAGCATCACTATTTCAATCTGTAAAGGAGAACAATGGGAAAAGCCAGACAATACGTAGTATGCTCCTCCTTAAAGGTATCAAAGAGCTGTCCAACAGTGGGATGGATTGCTAGACCAAAATCTAAGAGAAGGACCCAAGTCTGTGTCACTAGGGAGAGTAGTATTTACTAGCCATGGGTATGGCTTCCAATCTATAAGGATTTAAGTGAATCCACAGATTGTGGCCTTCCACAGCTTAGATATGCCTTAGTTTTCCTACTCCTCGGGGTGTTTCCACCTTGGTAGCTGGCCCTCAGTAGATGCCAAGCAAGAGTTTCCTCGGTACTTACCCATTTCTGGAATTTGCCCCTTGATATCCCGAGCATACCTGACTATTGTTAAGGTGATGCAGTTACAATATTTTGTTTTTTTTTTTTTTAGTTACAATATTTTGATGTTAGAATGGTTTAAAAAAATAGAGTCAAGTCCCACTGCTAGACAAATACTGTGTACAAATTGATTTGAAAGCTACCTTCTTTTTCAAAATGATAATGAGAATAAGATACACTGTCAGATTAAAATCTTACGTCAGTGGCACTCAAAGAAGAGTGGGCAGAGAGGTAATAAGGAGGTTAATTCATCCCTTTTGACCAAAATGCAATAACTGAATGAGAAATGGACCTTCAGGAGTTAAGTCGTCAGGAACAGGATGATTCTCACGTGTAATTCACATTGAGCAAACAGGGACATGAAGAAGCAGTTTCTTTGGAGACATATGACACAGTCCTAGCCCACAGATCACAGACAGTGACCTTCTGGATGTGAAATCAGTATAATGCCTTCTTTTGTGCAAGCTAAGAGGCAAGAAATGTCCCTCAGGGACCTCAAAGGAGGAAATCCCAGGGGACTTTAAGAGCAGAGTGATGGAGGACTGCTCCATGGTTCCTATAGTATGAGGGCCCCTGTGACCCCACTGCTGGGGATCGAACTCTCCTGTATGAGACTGCCCTTGCCAGCTCCTGCCCACAGGCTGCAAGGAGTCAGACTATGACTTATTTATTGATAAATGACCTTGCAGGAGCAGTTTCTCTGTCTTATTGGATAACCAAGTGAAGCTAGCTAAATTAAAAACCAGAAACAATTATACAGAGTAATGTCCCCACCCATTCTTCTCCTGACATCCCCACCTCAATCCCTTCCCAGCCTTGGGATCAAAAGTCAATCCAGACATTCCTGCCTCTTTGCAGATATCTCCAGCTATGCAAAAGGAAAACAGACCTGGCTGTTTCATTGTTCAACATTTTTCAGGTGAAATACTAGTCTTTGCATTCAAAAAAAAAAAAACCTTGCATACCCAGGTATTTGTACCTAGTTACAGAAATGTGGCCCATTCTTCTGCCTGGTGATGATGAATGCCGCCATGAAGGGCTGGGCATAGCCCCAAGTTCCAGTTAATGAAGGCAAAGCCGCAGCTTCGAGGTGCATAAGCAGCCTAGGTTGTTGGGCTGGGGCGGAGGAGGGAGGTGGTGCAGGAATCACATTCAGCCCTGGTAGCTGTGCCGGTTTCACACCTCAATCTCTCCATTCCAGGGACAGTTCTGTGCTCACAGTGTTTGCATTTACCTGGGTCCTCACTTCGCTTCTCCAGTGTGACACAAAGTAGGAACTACACCTGGTTTACAGAATTGAATTGAAGGGCCTGCCTCCTTTAAACTTTAAAACCCCCCAAATGGGCAGTACAGCTGGGAAGATGACTGGCTTCCAGACCCGCTGGGGAGGGCAGGGCTTGAACAGAGTGTCAGGTGTGCAAAGGTTATACATTCTCCCAGAGCCTAATGGAACTTACTAACCAGGGCTTCAGCGAGGAGTAACAGTACAGATGTTACAGATGTAGCATTAGAGCTTTGTTGGGCATGGGGCAGGTGTATGCTAGATGTCCCCTGCCCCCAATAGAATTGCTTTTCAATCACTGAAGGCTCTGCAGACAATTAATTTCTAACAATAAACTCTTGAGCACTCCTCGAAGAGTACATTATCGTGTTTAGAATCTGTAAGCATAAGTACTGTAGTTGAGTACATATCCAGTATGGTCTCAAAATGTGTAAAATATTCAAGGATATGTATAAATATTTCTTCCTGGTTCATATTTGTCAAATAGGCGAGTAGGATTATTTTCTGCCTCGTGCCGTTGTGGGTGTTGGCAGCTAAAGTCCCGAGGGGCTGCCATTCCCGCATGGGCTTGTGTGGTACAGCATTCTAAAGGCAAAGGGAGAAAGTGGCTGAGCAGAGATGCTAGGGACAAACTTCCAGCTAAGATTTGTAGTATAAAGCCACTGCCCAGTGTCGGTTCTGGGGAAGTAGTTTGGCAACTGGCTTGTTTCTCAGACCTGTTTCTCGTGGCTCTTTCCTGACGGTGGGGAGGGGGTTCCAGATGACAGCTCAGTGAAAAACCTATGATATTTCGGGCTGGTCTGGCTGAAGTTCAACTGACATCCAAGGACAGATATTAAATTACTTTGAGACAGATAATCAATAGGAATTCAAGAAGTTTTCAGACTTTCTCTGTCATCTGACTAATATTTCCAACATCTCTTAATTTAATTTTAGTTAGAAAGCAAAACAGAAGATGGTAGCTGGGACAATTTCCCAAAGAGCAGACAAAATATAACAAATCATCTTTTTTTTTTTTTTCCTCCTGAATTCCCCTGGTTGAAAAAGTTTTGATCTTACCTTCATATGAAACCATCAGAGACTCTGGAAAGCCAAGCTCATCATTTTTTCCTTGTCTAGTCAAGGAAAGCCTCCCTGGCACACGGGAGGGTCAGAAAGCCTCATGGGAAAGGGGTCCACCCTCTACCCTTCCCAACAGCATTTTCTGTGATTTATTGGCTGGCTGCATTGGCCTAGTCTAGCACACCACCCCACAGCCATCCATGTCACAGTGGATCAAGTTGGTTGAAAAAAAAAACAAAACTGTTTCAGTCCCAATCATGATTCCTAAGGAGCCTACAGACGAATGAGCCTCCCTCTGAATCACACAGAATGCTAGAAGGGACCTAGGGAACTCTAGCTTCCTCTGTGCTTTACAGATGAGACAGGCCCAGGAAAGGGACAGGGCTGTCAGTATGTCACCCTGCTAGTGAGCCACCAAATCACCATAATCCTGCAGGCAGACTTCGATGCTGAGAAACCTGGCTTGCACAGTCCTGCTGCAATTGGGACCACCTCTCTGACAGCAAAATAAAAACAAACAGGTCTCTTGAGTAATCATTTTAAATCACTGCCAAGGAGAACTCAAAACTGCACTGATTCTTTCCTCCTGTTACATTCTTTGGTGAAAACTGACACATCGTCACTGTTTTTTCAACTGTTGTCAGAACGCAAGAGCTTTCTCAGCATCAATGCCTTCCTGCTAGGGGGTTTCCAAGTGTCACACCTGGGTGGCTCCCGGTTCCTCTGCATTTCCAGTATTGGGTATTTGGTAGATCTGCAAAGTCTTTTTAGAGTCAGTAATTTGCTTCATAATTACGTTTTAATATCTTCATAATACAGCGTTGAACTTAAGCAGCAACACGGGCCAACACTAGTTCAAGAAAGCTCTTTTAAAAAGGTTTTCCTTAATTAATTGAATCCACCGCATTCGCTCTCAGTTTTCTACAAAAGGAGGCCGGAAAACCGTACTGTCCAGAGCAGTGCAATGCCCGTGGACCTAACTGGGCAGCTCCTCCATCCCGGGGGGGGGGGGGGGGGCGAAAGTGAAAAAACCTTTCAGCTTAACGCACCGCCTGTTTCCTTCCCAGGGGCCACCCACCTCCATCAGCAGGACGCTGGGGAAGAGGGTCAGGATTGGGAGCCCCAGGCGGGGTCCGAGGAATAAGGACCCCACAGGCGAATGAGCATCGTACCTTTCCGGGCCTGCTGGATGTACCTGGCCAGCAGGGCGCCCAGGTGCGCGCGGGGCTCGCCGTCCACCTTCTGCACTGCCCTCAGCTGCCTCCGGGGCGCCTCGTCCTCCCGCTGCGCCCCCGGGCCCGCCGGGTCGGCCGGGACGGGCTGCGCCAGGGCGCCCGCCGCCAGCACCGCGAGCAGCACGCACAGGCACACGCCGCCGTTCATGGCTGCGGGACAGCAATGGGACAGGGGACGTGAACGACAAGGCGGGGGGCCTCGCGGGCTCCGGCGGAGGCGCGGGGGGCTCAGTGCAAGCGCGCGGGGCTCCGGCCGCGCCCGCCGGTGCAAGGCAGGGGCACACCCCGCTGTGTGCTCGGGCCGAGCCCCACCCGTGCCCGGTACCGACGGGGACCCGGCCTCCCGCCTGGGCTGGCAGAGAAATGTCTTCTGTCTTCCTTTAGTTTCAGAAAGTGTTGTTAGAGCGCCCGTCTTGTAACTGGAAAGGCAAGAGTTAAAGCTGCTGAGAGCCAAGAAGCTTTGGGGGGGGGGGGCTGGAATAAAGGGTGAAAAAGAGGAGCGCAGCTTAGAATGCAGGAGCGAGAAATTAAGGCGGTGTCCTGAAGTGCCTTTAGGGTGCACGCGGCACCGGCAACAACTGCGCGGCAAGACCCAAAGGGCTTTTAAGAATCAGAAATAAGCGCTTGGTCTTCCGTCGTTGGCAAAGCGCCGCCGCCGTCGAGGTCCACGAGCAGGTAGGACACCCGCGCTTTTCTATCCCCAAAGCCTTGACATTTCCTGCAATATCTAGAAAGTGAATTTGAATCTTAAAGCCCCTTGGGAGTCTACTGAGGAGACTGCCGGGTGCACCGCGCCTCCGTGGAACACCCGGCAGGGCCCAGGCCGCGAGCTGGTCCTAGCAACTAGCAGCTAATCCCGGCGCGGCGGCGCGGGCAGGGCGCGGGCAGGGCGCGGGCAGGGCGCGGGGACCAAGCCGGCTCGGGACCCCCCAGCCGCTCTGCCCGCCCCGCCCCCTCTGCTGTTTCTGACTTCAAGAAAGGTCTTCCGAGCTGTCTGTCGGGAAGAAGATACAGAAAACGGGAAACTGAGGTGGAAGCGGCACAAGACTGCGGGCCGCATTCTCGCAGCACCTCGAGGGCCGGGAACCTACCTCGTGGGCTAGAAGCGCAGACGCGGCGGTCGGCGGGTCGGCGCGGCCCGGGAGCGGCGGGGGAGCCCAGGCAGGTGCAGGTGGGCCCGCGGCCGCCCCTTAAATAGGCGCTCCCGGCGCCGCCGGCCGGTGACGCAGCCCCGCGGCTGCACGCGCGCGCTCAGGGGCGGCCGCTGGGGCGACGAGGGGCGGCGGCTCCGGGAGCGGGGGGCGGCGGCCAGCGGAGACCCGCCCCGCCCCGCCCCGCCCCGCCCCGCCGCGCCCCGGGGTGCAGCCCGCCTCCCCGTCCCAGGGCCTTCCCGTCCCGGTTCCGTCCCGCGCCCTC
Source organism: Vulpes lagopus (assembly GCF_018345385.1). Taxonomy (NCBI): domain Eukaryota; kingdom Metazoa; phylum Chordata; class Mammalia; order Carnivora; family Canidae; genus Vulpes; species Vulpes lagopus. The sequence goes on from NC_054842.1 coordinate 11,711,585, forward strand.
GCCCTTTCCTGTGCCAGGGTGGGACACCCAGGTGTCGGGACCCCCCCCGGGATGGAGGAGCTGCCCAGTTAGGTCGGCCCTGGGGACCGGAGGGGCCCCGAGGGGGCCAGGGCCGGGCTGGGGAACTGGACCGGGCTGGGTGTCGGAGCTGGGGGTGGGGGGTGGGGGGTGGGGGCGACGGGGGCTGCGCCCCGCTGGAGCAGCTCAGGCAGCTCTGGGCTTGTGGTGGCTTGTTGTTTGTTTGGATCACTGAGTGGGCTTCCCGGGGGACGGAGGGGTCCTCACTTTCTTCTCGGCCGCGTGAGAAGCCCTGGAGGTTCCCCAGGATTCCGAGGGCAGGTGTTCCCGGGTCGGTGAAAGGGCTGCGGCCTCGGCGGGCCCGTGGGTAGCTGTAGAGCGAGGGGGACACCTCGGGACGTCGCTCGGGGCTTGGGAAAGGGCCGCTTGCCTCCGGGTCGCCGACCAGTGGCGCCAGGGTGCCCCGAAGAGCCCTGCGCCGCGGCGCATCCCCTCTCCCCGGCCGCCGAGCTCTCACACCCCGCGGGCCCCCCGCGTCCTCCCCGGGGCCGCCGCGCCCCTGGCTGCCGTCTGGGTTGGCGCTCAAGTCCCCCGCAGCTGGGCGAAAGGCACTGCCGACCCCATTTCACAGATGGCAAACCGAGGCTCGAAGAGCTGCGCCCAGCCGGGACTGCCCTGGCCGAGTCCTCCCCGGGGCGCCTGGGTGGCTCAGTGGTGAGCGGCTGCTTCGGCTCAGACTGTGATCCGCGGGCGGGGGATCGAGTCCCGCATCGGGCTCCCCGCAGGGAGCCTGCTTCTCCCTTGGCCTGTGTCTCTGCCTCTCTCTGTGTGTCTCTCATGAATAAACAAATAAGATCTTTAAAAAAAAAAAAAGAAAGAAAGAAAAGAAGAAGAATCTTCCCAGCCCGAGACCTCGGGGTCACATCTGTCCCTTGTCCAGCCCCGGAGCCCTTCATTCCTCTCCTCCTTTCCCTCAAGAAGGACTTGGAAGTGCCTTTTTCAAAACTGGCACCTGTACTCAGCTGTAGGGGTCCCTATATGGGCAGGACTGTGAGGACTCTTGCATGGGGGCATGGAGGTCAGGGTGGGGGTGGCTGGGTGAGCTTGGTGGGGAGACACTTCTGGTTGCAGCCCCTTTTCTAAACTCTAGAGGCTGCTGTATTTCTGCAACCTACAGGCAACATTTTTGAGACAGCAGCAGATAAGATGTTTTCCAGTGGTTTTTCCACAAGGCTGCTAAGGGGTGTGTAGTTCAGTTGCAGGAACTAGTTTTATTTGTGACTGTGGCCAAGGCATTTCTGGGAACATAAACTTGCTACAAAACAGAATCACCTAAAAGGCTTGTTCAGATATCCTGAGTCTCTGATTCTGAGGTGGGGCCCAAGAATCTCCCGTTCTAACAAGTTCCCCAATGATGCGCCTGTGGGTGAGCCCCTGAACACACTTTAAGAACCACTGCTATAGAATTTCCCTGTGGTAAGCCAGTGACTTAACACCCTTCCTTCCATCCACTTAATTAATAATTAATATTTATTGAACAGTTGCTTTGTGCCAGGCATTGGGGATGCAGCATGAACAATGATGACAATATGATGGGGGAGCAGAAAAAACAAGTAAACAGACAACCCCCTAGTGATTCTGATGTATTTGGGGGACTATCGGTGCAGGAGGTGGGAGATGATCCCAGAGAAGTATTTTTGGGGTTTTTAAAAAAATATTTATTTATCTATTTGAGGGGGGCCACAAGTGAGTGCTTTAGAGTGGGGGGGAGGGGCAGAGGAAGAAGGAGAGAGAGAAATCCTCAAGCAGGCTCCATGCTCAGCAGGGGGCTCCATCCCAGGACCCTAAGATCAAGACCTGAGCCAAAATCAAGATACAGTCGCTCAACTGACAGAGCCACCCAGGTGTCCCCCAGAGAAATGTTTTGTTGAGGGGGAGCAGAGGAAGGAGACTCTGACTTTAGAAAGATGAGTCTGGTTGTAATGTGAGAAGCATTCCAAGTGGGGAGAAGCTGTAAGTCTGGATCTATTAGGAGGGCCAGATGGGATAAAGATAGATTTATATTTTGGTTTACAATGGATTATGAAGCCTATTAGTTATTATGAAACATACCAAACATTATCAAAGCAATGTGTTCATTAGAGGTAATTCAAAAAATCAGTAAAAGTAGAGTAAAGAAGAAAAATTCCATTATCCCGGGACAGCCACTGTTAACCTCTTGATGTCAGAGAAGCTTGTAGAGGCAATGAAACTAGGTGACTGAGGCTGACACTGGGGCTCTGTGTTGTGAGACAAGTGGGTAGGTGGAGTGTTACCCAAGACCAGGAGTTCAGGTGTGAGGGCCGGGTATGGGGTTGAGGTAGGTAATCTAATATAAGACTGAACTCATTGCTTGTGTGTGGATGTCCCAGGAACAGGTTGAGAATGAGCCCTAAGCTCAAGACATAGAGGCACTGGAAGTGTGGACCAGAGTCTTTGGGTGGAGGGTGACTGCCAGCCTAGCGGGTGCCTAGGAGGGCAGGTGAATAAGTGGACACCTCTAGGCACATTGAGAGCAAGACGGTGAGTGGAGAAGAGGGAGCTGAGACACCAGAGTAAGGTGGTCAAGACACCAGAGTAAAAATGCCTTAAGAAGAAGCCAAAAATGACAAGGATTATCAGAAGCTGGAAGAAGGGCTTATGCAGTGGACCTTTATAACTTGCTATAAAGTTGTAGCCACTTCACCTCTAGGAATTGAATTCTGAGCAGGGATATATTATAGAAGATTCTCTGGGAAAATAAAAAGTTAAAAGGGGTCTGAACTCCATGACCATACTAATAAGTCTTCCTTCTTAATGGGTCAGAGGGTACTAATAACTCTGACCACTTCTAAAGCAAGATGTGCCTGGGCCCCCCCACTTTTCCAGTTAATGCATGTGTTTATCTGCATTAAGGAGAATCCATTTATTCACTAAAGATACTTGCTTAATGCCCCTTAAGGTAGATGCTTTTGGTGACTTCACTACAGCTAATGTCCCACCTCTGGCTCTGGCTGTTGGGGGAGCGGGAGGAGCCTGATGCAGGGTTCAATCCCAGGACCCTGAGATCATGACCTGAGCCAAAGGCAGATGCTTAACTGACTGAGCCACCCAGGTACCCCTAGCTGGATTTGGACTGGGTAGTTTTGAGCATTCAGACAGTGTTCCCATCTCAAGCTTTTAAAGCACCCCTTTGCAGTTCTCTGCCTCAAAACTCAAACCCAGAAGAGGTTTAGTCTGAAAGTACATGGGTCTTAACATCCCAGAGGACAACCCTCAATCAGTGGGGGATAGGAGCCCATTTCCTGTCCTCTGTGTGGACCATTCCCAGAAGCTTCTGGAATCTTCTTAAAGACCCTTTGCCTCTAACAGTAGCCTCCCTTTAGCTGAATTTTCTTTTTTAAAGATTTTGTTTACTTATTATTTATTTAAGAGACACACAGAGAGAGAGCACGAGGTGGGGGGCAGGAGGAGCAGAGGAAGAGGGAGAGGGAGAAGCAGACACCCCACTGAGCAGGGAGCCTGATGCGTGGCTCAACCAGGACCCTGGGATCATGACCTGAGCCAAAGACAGATGCTTAACCTACTGACCCACCCAGGTGCCCGCAGTTGACTTTTCCTCCTCCCCTGCCTTACTCCTCTCATTTCCTTACTTCTTGTATCTGGGGTCATCTCTCAAATAAACCACTTGTCCCCAAAGTTTTCTCTAATTTCAAGATAATCCTACTTAAAAAAATCAACTGTCCATTAGGCACTGTTGGGATACAACAGGGAACAATACAGACCCTCTGTTTGTGGTGCTTCCATTCTAGTGGAGGAGATAGATAATAAATAAGAAAAATACTTGTATATGCAATAGGTCATCGATGGGCACAAATGATTCTGAGAGAAGTAGATCAAGTAGAGGGTATGGGCAGAAGACTTGCAGGAACATATACAAACCCCTGCTTGACGTCCCTCTGTTCAGGCTCTTTGATACGTAGACCTCACTAGGTATGTTAAGGAGAAATGGTTTTGCTTTTCAGTACAAATGAACACAAAGGGGATTGTAATGAGAGTTTTCCTTGTTTGGAGGTTGTGGTTGTATTTTACCAAGTGTGAGATGGTAATTAAGTTTCACCCTAAGCCCATCCTCTTGTCTCAGGAAAAGGAAAAAAACAGATAGTGCCCTCTCTGTCTCCCACCTGCCAACGCCTCACCTCCTTACCACTGAGCGAGGCTCACCAGCTGAGGCCCCGAACTGCCCATGATTTGGAAGTTCCTTCATGCCATGCAGGGGGCTGAAAGCATGATGACCATATCCAGATGTGGCATTTGAAAGGGAGTAGTGGTGAGAGGGAATTGTTGCAATTAGGATTTTTAGTCCTGGGAGGTATCTCAAAGACATATGTCCATTCTTCACTTGCAGAAGACTGAGTGGAATTTCCAGGGATGTACTAGAGCCTCCTAATTTATTATTCACAGAATTTAAACTTGTTACTAGTAATTCCTCTTTAAAGGAGGTCAGGAGATTGTTTGCTCTGATTCAAAATACATTGGTTTGAAAGCTTTTTTTTGGGTCTTAAGTATTTTCCCCTGGTACATATAGTAGAAATGCCATTAATTGTTCTGGAAACTTTCAAAGGCCCCCAGAGCCAGTGTTTCTGCTATCACCCAGAATGATTTGATTGAAAAGCAAGAAGTAGCTGTGGTCATTGGGAACAGTGCTTCCTTTCCTTAATGATGAGCTCCATTAGAATGTCTTGTCTTAGTTTCAGTGCTCACAAAAGTAGGGCTGAGACAGGCACCTGGGAGCAGGAAATTTATTTGGCAGTGATCTTAAGGAAGCAGGGTGAGGGGACAGGGGAGAGGGAGGACAATCAAGTACACGTTGATGAGTGGGTTCCTGCTGTGGGGGCAGTCCCACTGGGGTCTCTGTGAGATACCTCATGGAACATGCCTCAAAACCAGCCCACCTGAGGCTGGGAGGAGAGCCTGGGGGATTTACCCACCAGCTCTGGTGCCCCATTGGTTGAGGGCTGCTCCAGGGATGACGGCTTCCTCTTCACTTCTAAATCGGCCTCCCTGCTCCTACAGGGCCAGAGAAAGTTCTCAGGTAGAGAAGAGAGAAGATGATGGCTGAGGTAGGAATAGCTACCAGGGAGCCAAGGGGACTAGCTGGGCTGCTATAACAAAATACCATAGACTGGGTGGCTTAAACAAAACACATTAATTTCTCATAGCCTGGAGGCTGAGAGGACCCAGGTCAGGGAGCCATCATGGTCAGGGGCCTGGTGAGAGGTTTTTTTCTGGGTTCTCTTCCTGTCGTATCCTCGCATGATAGAGAGACAGAACAAACTCTATGATTTTGTTCTTTGTTAGGGCACCAATTCCAGCATGAGGACCTCGCCCTCACGATTACATCTAAACCTAATTTCCTTCAAAGGTCCAATCTCCTAATATCATCACAGTGGGGATTAGGGCATCCATATGAATTTTGGGAGGACATAAACATTTAGCCCATAGCAGACTGCAACATGCCTGCGTGGAAAAGAGGAAAAATCCTCTTTCACTGGCATTTCTGTAAGGTTACTGAAATCCTTTAAGTCTGGGGAATCCCCTAAACCTGGGACCTCTCATTCAAGGGTCACAAACCCAAACACCAACAGGTGAGCAAAACAGGCTACGGGTCAGAAGAGCAACAGCAACATCACAATGATAAATGTCAAAAGACTCTTGTGAGTGGTAGTTAATCCTCCTGGGGAACTCTCTAGGCAAGTGTAGAACTCACACTTCAGAGTTATCTTATCCAAGTGGGTGAGGGAGCTGGAGTATTTATACAACAACTCCAGCCAGTCACTGGTTGAGGGTGGTTCCCAGAAGGGGTGCATTAATTCCCTAGTGCTCGTGGCCCACTGGGTATATGGGCCAGAGGGGTTTCCAGCTCCCGTGGGAAGGCCTTACGGGGACAGCTACTGATGCTGGTTTTGGAAGCTGAGCCTGCACACACTATGTAGGTCGGGCCAGAGGGGTGATAGGTGGGGCAGTGACACTGCAGATTTACTCTTCTAATGCTTTGCTGACACTCAGTATTAGAGCTTACCATACTTTACCTTAATTCCTACAACAGTCCTTGGTCCATAGTGGTTGCTCAATAAATCTATTGACTGACCTCTTCATCTATATGAATATCTCATTTGCCAGAGGACAGGACTGTGACTTCTGTGCTGGATGCATGAGAAGTGATCAATAAACATTTACTGAGTAAACAACTCTTAGTTCAATGGACTGGATATACAAGCTGTCTATTGGTGAATGACAAGCCATTGGCTGACCCTGGGCTTGGTCACTGACTCCCAAATTGTCACAGGAATTGTTTTCAGTACCATTTCTTTTTGCCAGGGATATAAGAGCTGCCAGAAACAGGAGATCACCTCATGAATGGATAATAGGAATGGGGAGAGGTGAGCTCCCAGCCATTAGTCTCCATGCAGAACAAGCCTTTGCTTTTCAAACTAATACTGAAAAGCCAAGAGGAATGGTAGTTGCTGGGGAAACTGGCTGCCTATGTCCTCAGACCTGTCCCTTGGCTCACTTTCCTTTGTAGAGGTTTAGAAGAAGCTTCTATGGCCATACTCAGGAAAAGGTAATGAACAGACTCAAGTTCTTTGACCAGTAGTCTGGAGTCTTTGTAATCCTGCCAATTCAGCTTTCCTCTAAAGCTGGGGCTCCGCGTGACAGAGGACAAGGATGTATCCCTCTAGTGGTCTCAACACCCATCAGAGACACGGCCCACCTTAATAGCCCACCTGGTGCCCAGTGAAGGCCATTTCCCCTCCTTTGAGTTAATTCTTAGGGCCACAGCCTTTCCAGGATGACCTTATTAGGGAAAGCTCTTAGTTTTTAAAAATGAACTAAAATAGTTTGAATATGTATTAAAGGCACATAATTCACAAATGAAAAGGTAGAAAAAAGTATATAATAAAAATGAAGTCTTCCCCTCACCTCATATTTCCATTCAGTTTCTCTTCCTCAGGGACAGAGTTCCTCTAGTTTTTAGTAAATTCTTCCAGAGGCTATGCACATACAAGTACATCAAATAAGTGTCTCTCTGCTTCTGTCTCTCCCTCTCTCTCTCTCACACACACAATGTCCCGATAGAAGCACGTATTACATAATGTTCTCTACTTCACCTTTTTTTACTTAAAATATATATTGAAGTCACTCTGTATTGTTGGAATAATTCTACCTCAAAATCTATAGAATATCCCTTTTATATGGCTGTGCCATAATTTGTCTAGCTAGTTCCCTATTGATAAAGATGTAAATAGTTTCCAGTATTTTCTAATTATAACAGAAGCTTCTTGAATATACATCAATCTGCACATGTACAAAATTACTGATGGCATGAATTTATAGAATTACAGAATTAAGGGATATGTACATTTAACATTTTGATAAGTATTACCAAGTTCCCCCCACCCATAGCAATTGCTTCCAACTGTCAAGGACAGCATATTTATCTCTTCTTGCTGATGAATTCTTCAGCTCCAGCTACTTGGCCAGCTCCTCAGCCATGCCCACGGCATGAGAGCATTAGCTCTGAATGTAGAGAGCTGACCTCACTGAATGACTGGGATTTAAACTTTGAGCGATGGTCCTATTTGAATTCCAATGTGTGTAGGAGGCAAAAGTAGGAGGCACAACCAGTGTGGCTGGTTCTGCCCTCTAGGTGAGTTTTGGAAATGTATGGGGACTTTTTTTTGGGTCAGTACAATAGTAGGGAGCACGATGCCTACTGGCATTGGGGAGAGGGAATCAGGATGCTGGGTGCCTGGCAACCCCCTGGAGAGACAAGCACATGTTGAATGATACACTGGACATTCAAGTAGGTGAATAAAGCTTGTCTATAATGATGCAAGCCTAGGAGGCACCTGGGTTGAGCATCTGTCTTTGGCTCAGGTCCTGATTCAGAGGTCCTGGGATCCATCCCCTCATCGGGCTCCCTGCTCAGGGGAGAATCTGCTTCTCCCTCTCCCTCCCCCTGCTTGTCCTCTCTCTCACTCACTCACTCATTCTTAAATAAATAAATAAATAAATAAATAAATAAATAAATAAATTTTAAAAATTATGCAAGCCTAGGAGATTACTTCATGCAACATAAAAAAAAATATTTTTTTGACTGAACTTTCCAAGAATGTGAGGACTGTTAAGTCAGGGGAAGATTGCCTCTTGTTTTGTTTGGGATTTTTAATAGGAGATGGCCACATTTTGAAAAATCATGTCACCAGTCCCAAGGGTACTTGTGGTGTTTGAGCTCCCTATACATACCTACACTGGCCCACAAATCTGTTTTCCATAGACAAATCCCTATATTGTTTAACCTTTATTTCAAATCAGAAATGCAAAGAAAAATGTTTGTAATATTCAGTTGCAAATTGTGTTACTTGTATTAAGGCCAAACTGACTCACTCTAAATAGGTGTGAACATCTGACAATTTCCAGTCTTCTAATTAACTGTGTCTGATCATTTACATATTAAGATACATATCATTTTATTCTAAATTACTTTGATATTATGGAAGGCACTTTCTATCTACAATATGTTATATTTGTGACAGTATTTTGATTTTAAAAATATTATGTGTATAGGTGTGTTGTAAGAGTTATAAATGACATTTCAGGCTCTTTCTCTCTCTCTCTCTATCAAATAAATAAATAAGTACATCTTTTAAAAAGGGGTCCCTGGGTGGCTCAGTCAGTTATGCATCTGCTTTCAGCTCAGGTCATGATACTAGGGTCCTGGGATGGAGCCCGTATCCTGCTCCTCAGGGAGCCTACTTCTCCCTCTCCTGCTGCTGCTCCTCCTGCTTGTGCTCTCTCCTTCTCTGTCAAATAAATAAATAAATAAATCTTTTTTTTAAATGGTATTTCAGGACAGCAAAGAGAGCATGTGAAGTATTTGTTGTCCAAAGTGGGTGTTGAGTCAGATGGGGTTGGGATTTAGGCCTTAGGAGCATGGACGTTTAAAGCCTGCTCTACCTGTTTTTTGTTATCTTAATTCAATTAGGAGAAAGAGGGCAAAATTTGGGAGAGGGATTAAGGCAGGGGTCCCAGAAAGATGGGGTGCAGTGTGTAAGTGTGTGGAGGCCAAGAGGTCAGGCTGTGGTGCAGAGAGAGGGTAAGCACACATTTCCTCTCCTCACCATGCTACTGAGCAATGGGTTTGCCTGCAATATCCAGCCTGCACTCACTTCTTGTGGACAAGCCTGAGATCTGAGGGTGGACAAGGAGGTTGGGGATTCCATTACTGAAATGGGCAGAGATCTGGGGTTTTAGGAAAGCAAGTTAGGCTATTTTGCATAAGGATAATGTTGAGCAATGTCCAAAGGACATATTGGTGGATAGGTAGCCCAAAGGAAAAAGAGGATATCATTTCATGTTAAAAAGCAGTGAACTTTGGGGATTTGTACCATGAATGTAAAAGTTCTATTTAGATTTTCATTCCTTAAGGAATAGCACAAACCTGCAGCATAGGCAACAAAATGTTAAAAATTGGCAGCCCAGAAATGAGGGATCTGCGCATATATTTTCCTAGCACCCATGATGATGAGTGAAAGGGAGTTTGTTTACCAGCTTCTGTGACTTCCCTGGAGATGGCTGGCAACAGACGGGCCTCCAGCTGAACGGGGAGCTTTGGGGTGCTGGGCCCAGGGGCTGCCGAGGACTTGCAAAGGAGTGAGAATATGATCTTATCTGCCAGATTGTGTTTCTTATGTAAGTTTCTGGAGCTGGGAGTTGAAAGGAAAAAGAGATTTAGTCTTTGAGCAAGAATGTTGGTTTGCGGAGTGCCTGTGTGGCTCAGTCGGTTGAGTGGCCAGCTCTTGATCTTGGCTCAGGTCATGATCTTGGGGTCCTGGGATCGAACCCCATGTCAAGCCCCACACTCAGCATGGAGTCTGCTTCATGTTCTCTCTCCCTCTCCCACTGCCCCTCCTGCTCATGCTCTCTCTTTCTCTCAAATAAATGAGTACATCTTTAAAAAAAATGAATATTGGTTTATATTTTGGGTCCCTGTCTTAATTTGGGACCCACCCCCAAAAAACAGACCCTAAGGCAAAGAATGATGCAGGTGGTGTGTTTGGGAGGACATCCCAGATTGCTGAATTGAGAGGGTTAGAAAATGAGTCTGAGAAGAGAGAAAAGTCAAGTAAGTGTGGGTTAATGAAGGTTACTGGTGAGAGAGACTGGGGCTCAGTCTGGCTGGGTCCCTTCTGAGTGGCTGTATAGGAAACACCTCATAATTGCCCCACTGGAGCACTAATCTAGGACTCATGTGTCCTATTGTTTGAGGGCCCAGTGATGGGTTGGAGGCAGGGAGGACCTAACACAGGCTGAGAATAGAGATGCAGGTACTGGATGTAGACAGCCACCAGCCTATATGAAAACCTGTCCCAGGCAGCTGTTTATGGGTTCAAGTGGGCGGAGGGGATGTGTATGAAGTATCAACAGTGTCTCCTGCAGCCCCTAAGTACAAACCTGAGGAAAGACCTCATTACATTCATGCACTGTTAAAACATACAAGTCTTCCTATTTTGTTCCTATTCTTTGGGAATGTATGCACCATTGGGTACAAATATTTTGCTGGGAGAAATGTTCATGAAACATGTCCTCCTTCTCATGCTGAGTACCATTCTTTTTCTTCTCCGACCCTGGAAATTTCATAACTCTTGGGTCTTCCATCCATGGTTTGTGTAACTCAGAGCAAACCACTTTGGGTTTGTAACCCTGTGTTTGCACAACTGTCAAACGAGTCACATAGGAATCATGTCCTAGAGCATTGCAAGCTTTTAATGGGATAAACCTTAGTGGAGTGAAGTGAGGGTTTGGGGACAAGAAAACTTGCATTTTCAGCTTTTTTGCACATTCAGCTCTTTTTGGAGGAAGAGGTCTCAGGTCAAGATACTGAGGAGGAGATACTCATGGGAGGATGGAGTAGAGTTGAGAGGTGTTTTGGGATTGTGTTGCTTACACAGATCTGTGCCAAGCCTCCTAAATTTTATTACTCACTCCCCTTTCTGAGAACAGTGGCTCCATTGAAGTCAAATTGGAGGGAGAACCATGCTAAAAGTTTAAGTCCGCTAAAATTGTCAAGTTTTATGGGGGGCAGTTTCTGGGCTCCTCATGGATGACCCTTGTATAACAAGATGCTAATTTTAAAGAGAAATCTCGGATGCAGAGAGCGGGAGTGATAGCGCAGCTCTTTCTTGGCAACCCTAATTGCGGCAAGAGTTGCCAGGCTGCTAAAGGCATTCGCTTGTGCTATACACACAGCTGGGAAAATCAGAAGTGAGGAGCTGGTTTGTCACCAGCCAAAGCCCTGGAACTCACAAAGCAATCTGCTTTCTTTGGGAAGATACATATGGAGTCTAAAGGATTCGTCTAGAGAAATGCTGCTGGTTTTATAATATGGCTGTATTTCTTTTTCTTCCACCCATAGCTGTTTGCTCTCTTTCTTAATTTATTTTATTTTATGATTTTATTTTTCTTTAAAAGAGACCATGCAATAGGCACTGTAATTATAAAGTACTTACCTTCATAGGGCAGGCCCTCACATATTGACATCAGTGCTTCATCAGATGCCATGGATGCCTTGTGGGTGGGTCTGACTTCCAGCTCCCAACCTTTGTGACCCTTTGCTCCACAGTTCTCTCTGGTGGTGAGAGAAGCCTGTTCTGCCTGTAGAAGTGCGCTTCAAGTGCTGAATATTCCTTATGTTTACCCCATAATGGGCAATAAACTCTCTGTGGACCATGTGGCTAAGAGACCAGCACAGGCCTGGTAGCTAAGGGAGTACACTGGGCCTCGAAGAGTTTACTTTTTCCTGGGGCTAGGGGTTGACATATGGATGTGAACACTAGGGTTTATCTGAGTGGGTTGCAGAAGCTTCTTTTTGCACTATTTGGCAAAGCATTTGCTGGATATACAGTGGCCTCCCCAGGATCAGGACTCTTATCCATTTTTAAGACCATCAAACCATATGAGAAACCCCAAGTGTACATTTCCTTAAGTCAGAATCACTTATTTTGGACTAGTCATTCTCAGTGAAGGGTCCATTAATTGATTCCATACTTCAGAATCATGAAGGGTGCTTATTAAAGAGGCAGAGTTTGAGCCTCATCTTACACCTACTGTATCAGAGCCTCTGAAGATAAGGCCAAAAGAAGGTGTTTTTTGACAAGCTCCTGAAATGTCTTGGCTGGACTCCCCAGAAGCCGACTTGAGTGATGCATCTGGTAGGAGAGTGGGAGAAGCAGGACAGGAATAGGGGAAGCTAATACAAGATGTATCCCAGACAGAGCCCCATAGAACATAGCCTCCACTGGATCTGGTAGGGGAGCTCTGG